>NW_022437040.1:5014644-5016402 GCF_009761245.1 Sapajus apella | reverse complement strand
TTCTTTCTTTCTTTCCCTCTCTCTCTCTCTCTCTTTCTTTCTTTCTTCTTTCTTTTTCTTTCTCTCTCTCTCTTTCTCTCTCCTTCTCTCTCTCTCTCCCTCTTTCGTGGTTTTACCCTGTCACGCAGGCTGGAGTACAGTGGTGCAGTCACAGCTCACTGCAGCCTCTACCTCCCGGGCTCAAGCAATTCTCTCACCTCAGCATCCCAAGTAGCTGGGGCCACAGGTACACACTATCACACCAGACTAATTTTTTTTTTTGGCATTTTTTTGTAAAGACGAGGTTTTGTCATGTTGCCTAGGCTGGTCTTGAACTCCTGGGCTCAAGAGATCCACCACCTTGGACTCTCAAAGTGTTGGGATTATAGGCGTGAGCCACCGCACCTGGCCTTTTTTTCCTTTTTATTTTCTTTTTTGGTTGAGACAAGATGAAATGTCTGTTGTCCAGTCTGGAGAGCAGCCTCAACCTCCTGGACTCAGGTGGTCCTGCCTCGTAAGCCTAGTGAGCAGCCAGGACTACAGATGCACGCTACCATGCCTGGCTAACTTTTTGTAGAGACAAGGTCTCCCTATGTTAGCCAGGCTGATCTCATAGTCCTGGGCTCAAGTGATCCTCTGCCTTGGCCTCCCAAAGTGCTGGGATTACAGTCACGAGCCACCACACCCGGCCTGAAAATATTGCTAATCTTTGAGTTACTGCCTGTTACTCAGAAAATATAGTGTATACATAGAGAAGTCTGTATTTGAATTTTGGAAAATTTTTCAAAATTTTATTATATTTGTATGGTCGTATTTATTAAAAGGGACTCTATTTCATATACCTTAACAAAGAAAGGTGTATGAGTTCTGAGTTCTAAATTCTTAGATCAAATGTCTTTTTGAATTTAAAAAAAAAGTAATTTTCATGGTGTTCTGTTGGGAATAGCACAGTGCTGTGGATTTGTGAGAGACAGAGCAAAAGTGCTCCTGCTGGGTTAGCATCATCTGCTTCTTCCACAGTGAAAGAGAATTCTATGACGGACTCTAGTGAGATGTGACTGACTTTGGCCAACGAAGTCATTTTTTGATGGGTTTTCACCATCGCCTCCTTCCTTTCTACCTCAAGATCAGCAATGCTTCTGACAGAGGTTGCCACTGAGTTCCAGGTGTGGAGAGGAAGCTGAGCTGGCCTGACATGGACACCGACGTGAACCAGAAATCAGCTGTTTATTGTGTGGGTCATTGTGATTTTGAGGTTGTTTCTTACTGTGGTGTGGCCCAGCCTGTCCTGGCTCTTACAACAACGGATGTTTTCCCTACACTGCAGTCAGTCCTCCGGGATGCGTCCCGCCCTGAGAAGTAAGATTCATTCAGAGGATGTGGTTGTTTTCTTTCTCACTGAGGATGCATTCAAGAAGGAAGTGGGCTTTGCAAGAACTTTAGTGAAGATAAAGCCCACTCATTATCCACGAAAAATATGCAGGGCACAGGATGTGAAGTCAGACAGCCCTGAGTTTAAATCAGACCTACTGCTTATTTTCTGTGTAGCTTTAAGGGAATTATTCAATCTTTCTAAAAATCAAGTTTTCTTTCTATAAACCTGGAATAAAAACACTTATATTACAGTGTTTAATTGCACAATGATTAAATTATATACATATATGTATGAAGATATATACATATATGTATGAAGATATATACATATATGTATAGCCCTTAGCAGAGTATAACAGACCAACACTATGGGTTTATATATGGCATATATAAACCCATAGTGTT
>NW_022437040.1:4965511-5014244 GCF_009761245.1 Sapajus apella | reverse complement strand
CTTCATATATATACACACACATATATATTCATATGTATTCATATATATTCAGGTATATATGAGGTCCTCTATATGTATATATTCATATGTATCCACATATAGTTTATATATATGAATATATACAGATATGAATATACATGGAGGAATATATACATATATATATGAATTCCTTAGCAGAGTGTAAGAGCTTAACATTGCGGGTTTAAGAGCTGTAGGAGCTCAGTAAATGGTAATTCTCATGAACATTCATATATACGCACATAGAGGCATTGAAATGGCTTATGTACACAGCCTGAATGCTGACACAACATTCGCAAGTTAAGGAGAAATGCGATCATTGAAAGCACTCACGAGCTGGCAGAGCCGATGCATCATATGTTTGCTCTAATTGCAATATGACTAGATAGCAGTTTAAGAGATTCGACAATTTAACATTTGAGAAGCCAAGTTGATTTGAGACTGTTTTTTGAAATAGAATATGCTCATAAATGGTAGAATTTCGAGGGACATATTCAAACCAAGCCACCAAATCATTTCAGTCACCTTTCAAAGACGCACCTACTAATGGCATGGTTCCAGACGTGTCAACGACAAATGAGATAAAAATCACATTCTTTCTACCCACAACTAGCTATTTAAGTCTGGTGATAGATACAGGTGTGTGAACAATTACTTATATTAGGAGACAAGCAGCAGCCTAAATCACATGCTCAGGCTACACCAGCCGAATGTAACGTGCTGAGCCTGGGGTGGCCAGGGTGGCCCAGCACAAGGGCGCTAGCACCAATGAGAGCAGCTCCACTGTCATTTCATAAAGACGAGCCCTGCCTTGCTGGCATTTGGTAAGCTTTAGTCTTGCTCCAAAACTATAGCAGCGGCGGTAACAGCCACCCGTAACGCAGCAGGGCTCTCCGTACATCCTGCCATGTGCCAGATGCTGAGGGGAATGGTGAGACGGGAGTGTGAGCCCCACCTGCATGAACCTATGCTGACCAACCCCGAGATTAGGCTCCATCAGGGCAGCAGGGTTAGTCTTGGGCAGGAGGCCAAACTTTCCTGAGAACGTAATACTCAAACGGAGACCAGGAGGAGAGTAGAAGAGAAGTAAGGGTGTTTCAGGTGTAGACAATGTTCTCTGTGAAAGTGGTGATTCCGGGAAGAGCTTTGAGCCTTGAGCTGTGGAGGGAAGACCCATGAGGCTGCAACAAGGCAAGAAAGGGGCAGAGTGATGGGGGAGAAGGCTGGAAACACCAGGGCGGGCCAGGCAGAACCCAGAGGCTGTGCACCTGCTGACCAGGTGCCATGGGAGGTCATTGGAGGGCTTTAAGAAGGGGAAAGAGGCGGGGCGCGGTGACTCACACAGGTAATCCCAGCACTTTGGAAGGTAGAGGTGGGCGGATCACCTGAGGTCAGGAGATCAAGACCATCTTGGCCAACATGGTGAAACCCCGTTTCTACTAAAATACAAAAAATTTAGCTGGGCGTAGTCATGTGCGCCTGTAGTCCCAGCTGCTTGGGAGGCTGAGACAGGGGAATTGCTTGAACCTGGGAGGCGGAGGTTGCAGTGAGTCGAGATTGTGTCACCACACTCCAGCTTGGCAACAGAGCAAGGCTCCATCTCAAAAAAAAAAAAAAAAAAAAATGTTGGGAGGGGGGAAGACATCATTTCACTCATGTTTTTAAAAGTTTTTTAATTAAACATGGAATTACCATGTGACCCGGCAGTTCTACTTCTGGGTATATACCGAAAAGAATTAAAAGGAGGGACTCGAAATTATTTATACCCTAGTGTTTATAACAGTGTTAGTCACAATAGCCAAAATGTGGAAGCAATCCAGGTGTCCACTGGTGGATGAATGGATAGGCAAGATGTGCTCTATCCACACAGTGGCATATTGTTCAGCCCTAAAAAGGGAAGGAAATCCTGGCATATGCTACAGCGTGGATGCACCTTGAAGAGAACACACTGAGTGAAATAAGCCAGACAAAAGGACAAATACTGTATGGTCCCGCTCCCATGAGGTCCGTAGAGTAGTCCAATTCAAGGAGACAGAGTAGAAAAGTGGTTGCTGGTGGAGAATGGCGAGTTATGTTTCATGGGGACAGAGTTTCAGTTCGGGAAGAAGTAAAAATTCTGGAGGTGGATGGTGGGAATGTTTGCACAATTTGAATGCCGGGTGTGGTGGCAGATGCCTGTAATCTCAGCTACTCAGGAGGCTGAGGCAAGAGAATTGCTTGAACCTGGGAGGCAGAGGTTGCAGTGAGCCAAGATTGTGCTACTGCACTCCAGCCTGGGCTACCAAACCAGACCCTCAAAAGAAAAAAAAAAAAAAGAAAGAAAAATAACTTTCCAAGAGTAACCACTACTAAAAATTAGTATTTCAGCTGGGAAAGTTTACCAGCCACACACTTAGAGTAGGATGGGGCTATCATAATCTACGCTGGCACGAGTGAGAAGTGGGTATCTGCTGGGGGCTGTCAGAAAAACAGCTGGGGAAAGAGCTCAGCTGCAGGTACCAGTGAGACTTGAGATGCTGTGGATTGTGGACGGGCTTTCCAGACCTAGGAATTTAGGCCAGGTTTTGAAGCTTGGCATCGGCACAGACTGGAGGGCAAAGGAGAAGGACTTAGGACCCAGAACCAAAAGAATGAAGTAGGAAGCCAGGTGGAGGTGGAGAGGTGGACAGGGGCTATGCATATCTCTCAATCCAGGTTCAGGGCACCGGGAGTTCTGTGATGGAGTGCCAGGTGTAGGAAGGAAGTGCTAGACCCAGAGGTGCTGCATCCTGAGAGCCTCTTGTCTCCTGGGGGAGAGACAGGGAGGGGAGGCTGATGGTCCTGATGCTGGCCCCAGACCTTCCGTGGCAGAGGATTCTGATCTGCTTCCTGCCCAGCCCTGCATCTGAGGCCAGAATGTAGACAGGCCCAAAGCAGGGCGAGGACATGTGTATGTGCATATGTGTGGATGCATGAGTGTGCACATTTGTTCACATGCCTGCACACATCTGTGTATTTCTGTATGTGCATGTGCATTGTGTGTGCACACGTGTGTTGCTTCCAATAATATCCCCATGTCTGGCCTTCGTGCTGCATGCAGCCACATCTGGAGGCAGGGAGCTGAGCCAGGTGAACTGTCGACACCCATCTGGCTTTATTACAGTGTGATTCGGTGACTCTGCAGAGAGCACTCCAGGGCAAAGTATGACATGGGATCTTTGTCAGCCATGGACTTGCTAGCAGTCTTCTGCAGCCATGTCTTCTGGGCCAGCCTCGTAGAGAGTTGCCCCTGCTCCTGCCCAGCCTAGAGCCATCTGGTTGCTCTCAGGCTCCAGGCTGCTGGGTGGAAGAGAACTGCAGCTGCGGAGTATGCTCATCTGGATGCTTAATAAGCAGGCACCCTCCCTATGCCAAAGCAAAGCCTGCAAGAGAGGACTCTGACGGGTTGTGGGTGAGGGCAGTGTCACCTTTGCCATGCCTGATCTCATTGTGACCTCCCAGGTAGAAGAAGGGGAGCCCCTGGCAGAGGCTATGTCCTCCTCCTCACTGGCGGGGTGTGGACTTTTCCTCCCAGTTATGAAAGGACCACAGGGTATGTCACACCGCGAGGGAGGTCTAAGAATATAAAACTGCCACCCATGTTTGACTGTGATGACCCTGGTAGAATTGCCATCCCGGGAGCAAGGATAGAGACCTCCCCCCCTCCCCTTGCTTTTGTTTCCATGTGCTTGTTCCCATTGGGAGTGGGAGGATGAGTTTAGAGAGTTTTGAGATGATGCCTTCGTTTAGGTGAAGCAGAGCTTGGCCGAATCTAAAGTCAAGTTCCAGAGATGGAGCCTTGCTAGCGAGCTGCCTCCAGGAGCTAGGATTGCCTATAAGAACCAGGGAGGAGGAAAGAAAGTGGGAAAGAGGTAGGCAGGGGAGCAGGCTGCCCAAGAAGCAAGGTGGAGAACCTGTCACAGGGCACCTGGCCTTTTACAAGGGCTTTTGAGGGAGGGAACTGTATCAGAGGCTGTTACTTGCCTGCTCAATATCCATTCTTCCCTTCTGTTGCTGTCACAGGAAGGCAAACATGTGCCCAGCTAAAAGCCTGTATTTCAGTGTCCCTTGCTGGAAGTGTGGCCAAGGAGATGTAAGTGGAAGTCATTGGATGGGATTCTGGGAAGGCTTTGTGAGGGGGCTGAACAAGCTGGAAAAAGTGACCTTTTGAACTTCTGTCTTCTCCTTTTTCCTATCTGCAATGAAGTGGGATGACTAGAGCTCCAGCAGCCATGTTGTGCCCATGAGGTAAATTCTAGAGAACAAAATCCCACAGCTGAAGGTGGTGGAGCAGAATGGTATGAGGGACCTGGTTCCCATTGACAAAGTGGAGCCCTCCTATGCTCCCTGGTCATCTATCTCAGACCATGCCGTGTGAAAGAAAGTCATCCCCTAATGTGACTTAAGCCATGCTTACTTTGGGTCTCTGCTTACAGCAGACAAAAGCCATTTCTAGATAATTAAGGAGACTAGGCAGCTCAGACTAGCCTGCTTGCAAGACAAGCTTTCTTAGCTGAGCTTAGGTCTTCACAGAGGACTCTTATTCGGGGAATTAGAGAAAAACTCAAAGCAAAGAGGAATCTAGATGAAAAGAGTGTATTGTGGTGAAAGCTAAACAGTCAAAAATAAACAGCAGTGTTGTCAACACAACGCCCTTCTTCAGGCTACTCAGACACTTCAGAGTCCTGTTTCCTCAGAATCAGGGGATTGAGAATGACCTTAAATATCATTTAATTTTTTTAGCTCCACTCCCCTTTTTTCTTTTCTCTCTTCCCCTTTTCTCAGCCACAGAAAATCAGTGTTCTTCTGTTTGTGCCTGCTTGCCTTTTGCTGCCCATATCTGAGCAAAGTTGTTCCATATGACCCTGTGAGATTGGCAGATCACAAGATTTGTCCCATGTCATTCAATGCCAGATCCCAGAAGTAGCAACTCTTCTTTTGCTGATGCCAATCCATCTATTCATCTATCTCCATCCATCTATCTATTTATCCATCCATCCATTCATCTACCCATCCATAGATCCATCCATCTTCAACTATCTATCCACCCATCTAATTATCCATCTGTCCATTCATCTACCCATCCATTGATCCATCCATCTTCAACTATCTATCCATCCATCTAATTATCCATCTGTCCATTTATCTACCCAACCATCGATCCATCCATCTTCAACTGTCCATCCATCCATCTACTTATCCATCCATCTGTCCATCCATCTTCATCTATCCATCCATCCATCTACTTATCCATCCATCTGTCCATCTCTCCATCCATCCATCCATCCATCTGTCCATCTATCCACCTACTTATTCATCCATCCATCCATCCATCTGCCCATCTATCTGTCCATCCATCTGTCCATCCATCCATTTGTCTATCTGTCCATCGATCCATTAGTCTATCCATTCATCTGTCCACTTGTCCATCCATTCATCCATCCATCCATCCATCTTCATCTATCCATCCATCCATCTACTTATCCATCCATCTGTCCATCCATCCATCTATCCATCCACTCATCCATCCATCTTTATCTATCCATCCATCTGTCTACTTATCCATCCATCTGTCCATCCATCCATCTACTTATTCATCCATCCATCTGCCCATCTGTCCATCCATCCGTCCATCCATCCATCCATTCATCCATCGATCCATTTGTCTATCAATCCATCTGTCCATCCATCCATGTATTTATTTTCTCTGTCTCTCAATCATCTATTTATTGATTATTTCAGGTACTGTAGCTACACAATTTAAATCCATAATCTTCACAACAACCCTGTGAGCCTTGTTATTTCCATTCCACAAATTAAGAAATGATATTAAAGGAATTTGCCTAAGGTCAAAGAGCTAAATGCAGGATAAGATTTGGGAGTGTCTATGTGGTTCCAAAGAACCTGACACACTGAACCACTTTGTTAGACTGGCTTGTCATAAGTTACATTTCCACATGACAGGCAAATATAGAATTCATTCCAGCCAACACACACTGATTGCACGGACATAAAACAGATCTTATGAAAACATTTATTTGATAGACTTCCAGGTAAAAGACTTTGTGTACAACCTGTCATGACTTACTCTGGTCTCAAAAACTTGCTTTAAGAGCCCATAAAAAAAGGTGTGATGTTAAAAGTCATTGGGTCAGATGTTAAAAGTCATCTTATCCGCCTGCCTCCCCACTAGCTAAATATCTCATCTCAAATAGGAGATAAGAGGACATCATCAGAGTGGTAAATCCTAATGAAGTGGTCAATAGAAATGGACCCTTGTTAGATTGTGGCTTTTTATAGCAATTCAAGTATATTCACCTTTCAAATCATGTCTTTTCCAGGTATTATAACCACATAGGGGAAAGCCAGGTTAGCCCATGATTCAGAGGACGGTCGTTTTCTGGATACCCAGGCTATAAATTTGTCCTATGGCACAGGTTAGTGTATTTACTCTTGGCCCTTCAAAGGATGTGGTATTTTGGTGTTGACCTTCAAATCAACCCTGATGTTCCATAATATGTAGTTATTTTAAATTTTGCAGAGGTACAAATTCAAGGGCCACCTGAGATGAGATATTTAGCTAGTGAGGAGGCGAGGGGGTTAACAAACCCTGTAAAGCTCTTCAGGTGATGAAACATAGTTAAACGTATAGATAGCAATTTGGTAAGAGACAAAAGCTTAATGAAATTTGCAAAGACAATTACCTTGTGGGATGGGGCTATTTATAGGAATGGTGACTCAGTGGGCAGAGGCTGGTGGGAAAAGCCAGGAACCTTTAGAATCCTTAGGATCCAGTCATTTGGAGCTCCCTCCAGGTCTGGGAAGACATTATTTCCCAGTTCCCAAGGGCCATTGCACTCTGATTTGGAAAAAAATAATTTAGGATGAGTATAAAAATGATGAAACTTGTGTTCACTTCGGCAGCACATACACTAAAAAGTGATGAAACTTGCTCATCAACGTGATATTTTAGGCATATCTAAATATTACCACATACCATATTATACTGTCATAATTTCCCACCATTTTTTGTTCCTTGGAATAAGGCAACATATAAATATTCTATATTATGGCTTTTCTGTTTGTTTGTTTGTTTGTTTTTTGAGACAGGGTTTCACTGTCACCCAGGCTGGAATGCACTGGTGCAATCATGGCTCATTGCAGCCTTGACCCCTGGGCTCAAGTGATCCTCCCACCTCAGCCTTCCAAGTAGCTGGGACTACAGGCATTCACCACCATGCCTAGCTAATTTTTAAAATTATTTTGTAGAGACAGGATCTTGCTATGTTGCCCAGGCTTATTTCCAACTCCTGGCCTCAAGTGATCCTCCCCCATCAGCCTCCCAAGGCATGGATTACTGGCATGAGCCACTGCACCAGCCTATATTGTGTATTTTTGCTGCTTCTGTTGGGGAAGAATTTGGTGTTTTATCTGAGAGAGGTGACAGGAACCTTGGCCAGATGCCACCCCCAGAAAGTCAGTGTCCTTCTGTTGGTGCCTGCTTGCCTTGTAGCTGCCCATATTGGAGCAGAGCTGCTCATTTGCTTCTCTAGGCACATCTTGTGTGGAATCTCAGGCCCCAGACAGCAGGGCTGCAAATTACACAGTCAGCTGCAAGGCAGCAGTGATCTATGGAAGAGATTCAAATCCAGAGAAAAAAAATGGGAGCCTCTAACTGCATCTGAAAATCAGTGAGAAAGAACCAGAGTCCTGTGAAACAGTGCAGCGGTCCCTTCAGCATTGCTCCTTCTGCTCAAACCTGTCACCACTCACACAGGAGTGGTCACTGAAACAAGGGATTTCTCTTCAGGTGAATGACAAAGAAACAGATTTGGATTTGCCCAGGCATCTGGAGAGGAGGGTGCCCTCCACACTTTTATTTTTTGAGATGGAGTTTTGCTCTTGTTACCAGGCTGGAGTGCAATGGCGCGATCTTGGCTCACTGCAACCTCTGCCTCCAGGGTTCAAGTGATTCTCCTGCCTCATCCTCCTGAGTAGCTTGGATTACAGGTGTGCGCCACCATGCCCGGCTAATTTTGTGATTTTAGTAGAGACAGTGTTTCTCCATGTTGGTCAAGCTGGTCTCGAACTCCTGACCTCAGGTGATCCGCCTGCCTCGGCCTCCCAAAGTGCTGGGATTACAGGCATGAGCCACTGAGCCTGGCTGGAGGGTGCACCTTGATTCCGCCCTCCACTGTTCAGAAAGGGGGTGCCTGGAACATTGTCACCACAGCGAGAGTCTTCACCTACCATCCTCCAGCCCCGTCCCTTTCTGCCACCTCTGCAACTTTTCCAGTTAAATTTAAAAAAAAGTAAAAATGGGGACAAGAATGATCTGCCTGCCTGTGTTTGGCCCTTTTTCCGAGTTTTTGTGTTCTGTTTGAAATCAAACTTATGTTTTCTTCTGAAATGAATGACAGGGAGAGAAAAAAGCAAAAGCCACCCAGGATTGAAAAGTGGTAGCTTCTTGCCGCCGACTTCCTGCCAGTGCCAAGCCAGGGGGAGCTCCGCATGTCCTCAGCTCACCCTCGCCGGGCCACGCTGCATGCAAATAAGAAGCTGTTTCAGTGTCTGCCCATCTGAGACGCTGACATGAAAAAGGAAGAAAGGAAGGAAAAAACCGCCATCACCACCAATAAAAAACCCCAAGACTGATGAATTCTCATAGATTGCAGCGAAGCAGGGGGCCTGGTGGAGACACATCCTGTTTTGCTGTTTAGGTTGTCCCCCAAGCCAATAAGCTCCCTCGTGAATGGCACCAGTTGTGGGGGATGACAAAGAATTCAAAACACTCACAGGACAATTTTCCTAACCCTGGGTCTCTCGGAATGCTATTTTTTAGGCTAATTGGTTTTGATGGGAACACTATGCCTGCTAGGCCTATTTTTAAGCCAGATTTGAAGTCAGTGCAGTTGGTAGTTGATCTTGCACGAACTACGGAGATGTCACCAGCAGCTTTGCCATTTCAGAGCTGTGGCCTGGTGGGATGTTGACCTGCAGCCAGGGCTCCAGCACCACAAGTATCTCTGTTGTTATTTGCGTCTGTTCTTTTGTTTTGTTTTGTTTTGTTTTTTTTGAGATGGAGTCTTGCTCTGTTGCCCGGGGTGGAGTGCAGTGGTGTGATCTCAGCTCATGCAACCTCTGACTCCCAGGTTCAAGTGATTCTCCTGCGTCAGGCTTCCGAGTAGCTGGGATGACAGGTGTGCGCCACCACGCCCAGCTAATTTTTGTATTTTTAGTAGAGATGGGGTTTCACCATGTTGGCCAGGATGGTCTCGATCTCTTGACCTCATGATCCGCCTACCTTGGCCTCCCAAAGTGCTGGGATTACAGGTGTGAGCCACTGTGCCCCAGCAGGGGTTGGCTTGGGCAATGAGAAAATGGTGTTGCTTTTGTGCCCACTCTGTCCGGGGCACAAATTCACCACATTTACCAAACCTCAGTGCTCTGAGACTGCATAGGATTCCCTAGTAGGATGCCCAGTCTTTTCCTGGAACCACCATCCATTTACCTCCTTGAGTCGTCTGGGCAGTGAAAGGTGGTCTCCTGCATAGTCACTGCAGTGTGATCTCCCTGCTGTGTCACGCATGGCTTCTGCCTTCTTCCCTGTCACCTCTGCCATCCCAGGTTATGCCTGTGCTGCTGCCCCTTCTATGTCTACCTGGAAAGCCCGAAACCTTCTTGTGACTTCTACTTCAGCGGGGGAGCTTCTTACCATGTCTCATAGCCAGCTTCTCCAGAGGAGACTCTCAGATCTGACTGTACTTTCCTACCACAGCCTCTTCTTCCTTGGATGGGGTCAAAATATGAACAGTCACAGCTTCATGCTTTCAGGAAACCACCTTCTCTTCCATCTTCTCCTTTGGCCTGCTCAGACAGCCAGACTTCTTAAAAATATTTTCCTACAGGCTCATGCAAATAGGGGATGTGGCTGAGCATCTGTTTCCAAGTCCTAAAACAGGTTATGAAAGCCCAGAATCATGCTGCCCTGGTAGAAGTTTTGTTTAGCCAGAACACACCAAGAGGAACTTCTCATGATGGTGTGGCTGAATTCCACACGCTTCTAACAATGTCTTGCCCTGACCCGACTCCAAGTACTGATTCCCAGGGAGGGCATAATAGACAGCCCGTCTTGGGGGCAGATGATGGCTTGTGCAAACGAGTCAAATTCAGGTTGTGTGTTGTGGGTATAGACATGGCAATGCCTAGTCATCTATTAGGTATACAGGTCTGCTGTACAGGAGAAAAATCAGAAGAGAATTTCTATTTGGAGTATTTCTTTTACAGGCTGGGGAATTGAAACCACAGGCAAGTAAGAATGTATAAGGAACCAAACATTCTTCATGAAACAGCTGCTCCAGATTGGTGTCGGGAGCTGTACAAGGGGATCCAAGAATGTCTTGTCATATAAGCCATTGTCATGTAAACAAAAAGCCGTGGTGTTCTGGCCCTCATGGAGTTTTGATTCTAGCGGATATAGACATTAACCAAATAATCCCCAGAGCAAAAATGTCAACTATGATAAGCATAGAGAACGGAAAAATATACAGAACTTTTAACAGCTAAGATCCAAGAAAGCTGACCAGTCTGCAAAAAGGGACAGCTTCCCGAGGGAAGTGACTGGAGCTGTGATGATGAATGACTCAGAGTTAACCAAGTTATGGGAGGAGGGAGGAGGAGTGGGAGGAGGGAGGAGGAGACGGGGAAGACTTTTTGGGCAGAAGACAGAGCATGTGCAAAGATCCAGTGGCAAGAAGCAGCCTGGTGCAGGGGAGGAACGGAGAGACATGCAGGCTGGCTGGAGTGCAGAGAGGGAGACAGGCAGGGAGGTGGTTGGACAGGGAAGCAGGGATCAGGTCATGAGGCCTTGGAGAAGCAGGAGGGCATCATGGTGACTAGTGTCAGAGGCAGGGGAGGACAAGCAGGGATGGACAGGGCCACAGAGCTGGGAAGATGCTAAAATGTGCAGTTGGTGCTTGGAAAGACCGTGGCCTGCTTCTTCCATTGGCTGTTTCTCTCCCCTATTGTTTTTCTGATTTGTCTTGACTAATGGAGAAGATCAGGAGCTCAAAAGATAGAGGTCGTTTACAGCACTCAGTTTGGCTGCCGTAGGTTAATGGGTTTAGACACTTTAAGGGGATTAGGCTTTTGCTCAGAGACCAGTGGAGTATTCTAGCCAGCCTATCTTGTGAGGGTGGTACATTAAAAAGTAGGTTTGTCTGACTTATCAAATTAAAATGTGGTGCATCAAGTTAAATTTGAATTTCAGATAAATAACAATTAATTTTGGATGTGTCAGATAATGAATAGGTTTTTAGTACAATATGGGATAATGAATATTTTCAGATAAATAGATGCCCTGTATTCTGTGTAGCAAGCATAACTAGAGAATCAATGTTAGTGCTCAAACTAAGAAGGCTTTTGAGAGATTATCAGTGGTAAGTACAAATATACATTTCCATCCATCCATTCATCCATCCATCCATCCATCCCTCCATCCATCCCTCCATCCATCCCTGTTGAGATCCAACTATGTGTCAGACACTTTTTGGGGTTTGAGAGTATTGTAATCAATAAGACAGGCAAACTCCCTGCCGTCATAGTGTTTACATTCTAGGAGAAAAATGTTCATCTTAGAGAGATTATAACAAACAAATCTTCAGAAATAACTGTTACATCCAAAATAGAGGAATGTATAAATAAATCATAATATGATGGACTAAGTCGCAGCCATTACAAAAATCCTGTTTTGAAGGCTATTAAATGTTATGGTGAATTGATTCCAATGTAAAACCAAATAAAATAAAAGCTCTGCAAAACTGTGCATCAGGTATCACGTACATTTCATAAACCACAATTACAAGACCACCTCAATATCTAGAAAAATATACCAATGGTGGCTGTATCTGAGTGCTACAATTATTCATAACATTTTATTATTTACATTTATATTTTCTTTTTCACACTTTCTATAAAGAATTATGAACGATTTTTATATTTAGAAAGACTTTTTTATTCTCTTCTTCTTTTTCTGAGACAGAGTCTTGCTCTGTCCCCCAGGCTGAAGTACAGTGGCGCAATCTCAGCTCACTGCAACCTTCACTTCCCGTGTTCAAGCAATTCTCCTGCCTCAGTCTCCTGAGTAGCTAGGACTATAGGCGTGCGCCACCATGCCCAGCTTATTTTTGTATTTTTAGTAGAGATGGGGTTTCCTCATGTTGGCCAGGCTGATCTCGAACTCTTGACCTTGTGATCCACCTGCCTGGGTCTCCTAAAGTGCTAGGATTACAGAATGTGAGCCACCATGCCTGGCTGAAAACCTTTTTATATTTGTAGACGTGTATTACCTGTGGGCTCCACAGCAGCATGGAAAAGACTAAAGATTTGTGTCAGCTTTGACTTAGCCGTTAATTATCAGGACTAACCTACAGCAAGTCATGCCACTTACCTGGGCCTCACTTTCTTTGGATTTAATTATGGACTAAGCTGTGATTTTCTGTGTAATTAAGAACCAAACTAAATTGAAAAAACAAATATGCCTTTGTTTTATAGAAGAGTCCAGAGACACAGTCATTACACTCTGTGTGTCTTTGTAAAACCCATATACTATATTCTTTTGTTTTATTTAGTTGTTACATTGTCTATAACTTACTTTTAAATATTTTAGTATAGACAGGTGTGTGTGCACACACATGTGTGTGTTCTTAGTCCTCTATAAGGTTGTAGCTAAAATTTAAAATACCTTAACTGGACACACATCTTTTAGGAGTGGTTGGTAGTATTTGAAGGACTACTATAAGGCTTTATCTTTTGAGAGTTCTAGGGGGTTCCCTAATTAACCTAATAAATATAAGAAGTTATTTTGTGCTGGAAAATTAAGGAGTGTTGAAGCTATGTGAGTTGGGTAGAGCTATTTAAAGACACCCCTGTCCTTGCATGAATAGGGTTTAGGAATCTAGTAATCCTGGATTAGAAACTGAGTTTGGAGTGATGCCTAAACCAGGTATGCAAATCTGTCTTGTGTCCAAATACTAACAGAAGGTTCTAGCAACTTGATCCCATTAGCATGTCAGCTAAAGACTACTGCTAGAATGCTGTTATGTTTGTTTTGAGTTAATATTTCATGAAAATTTCTGAGCCCTGGTACTGTATTTAAACTCACAGAAATGGCTGTGTGCCTGTTTGCTAATAAATATTTCTCTGTGTGGTAGAATTTGGTCTGGGGTTTGCTGTCTAGCTGTCTAAATCACACATCTCTTAGTGTCACAGTAATGGGTGAGGAGATACGTAGTTCTTCTCACCTTTAATTGTTGGATGTGTGAAGAACCTGGTAATTTTGAATGACTGAATGGATTAAGGTCAGTTGGCATATTAACAATAAACTTTATTTTACAGAAATATTTTACTTACTTGAGCTTTTAAAATTGTTATAAAACTAAAAACATATAAATTATCTCCTCTAACCAACACAGATTCCTACTACTTAGATGTGTTATGTCTCTATGACCTATCTTGGATTTTTAGAATAGAGCTCTGTTCCACAACCTCTCATTTTGGGGTTATAGGTGCAATAATTCATTAAAAATGAATGCTGGGTTTGAAAAGTATCACCTGAATGCCAAATAGTCAACAGGCAGCCTAGTTCTGGCTCTCTGGAGAGAGTAAAGGGAGGTTTTGGCAAAAAGCCTTGGAAATAACCAGCTGATCTTACTGCCTTCATTTTGATGAGATGATTTGTGTTTATGCACATATTGAATTATGCTTAAATACATGGAAATTTTAAAACGCCAAAGGAAGGGGAAAAATGCTACATAGCACACATTTTTAAGTGTTTTTGTTTTTTCTGCTAAACTCAAACCACTTGAAAGCTAGGAAGAGTCACTGCTGGAAGATCCAGTGCTGAAATTGACAATAGATGCTTACAGTCATTATGGGAGCTAAGCTCTATAATTGTATCCAGCCCGGGACCTGTACATAAACTGGCTCCTACAAAGATGGTGATGTGAAGTGAATGCTTGGGAGCTGGGACTGGGATTTAATTTCCCGTTGGCCAGGGACCAGCTCTGGGACCTCAGGTGAATGCAATCTCTCTGGGTAGCCAAGTCATCACCTACAGAATGCAGAGCATGTCAAATGACTTCATCTGATGCACAATAAGCGAAAAATCAGCAAACTCAGGGGACTTTGTAAGAACACAGGTAATTTGGGGAGGTAATGTGGCAGAGTGGGCATAGTGAGCATTTGGTAATAACAAGTGTGACCTTGGGCAAGTCATTTACTTTCTAAGGCTTCAAACTCAGTAGAACTGAACTAAGAAAGAACGAATTACTTTGCAAGGTTGCTGTGAGCATTGTAAGTATAGAGTCAATTCACTCATTTATTTGGGATGATATTCTGAGCACAGTGGACCTGTAGATGCATGAGACACGATTTCTATCTTTGAGGAGTTTACAGTGGAAAATGTAAATAAGCAAACACAATAATGTGTGATAAGTCCTCCCCTAGTCAGCCTAGAAAAGAGGAGGTGAAGCAGGAGCTGATTCTTTTTGAGACCGAGTTTTACTCTTGTTATCCAGGCTGGAGTGCAGTGGCGCGATCTCGGCTCACCGCAACCTCCGCCTCCTGGGTTCAAGAGGAGCTGATTCTTTAAAGTTACGTGTCCGGTGGACAACAGGGCAAGGAAGACGCAGGTGTGAAGGTATGTATGCATGCGTATTACAGAGCTCCTCAGCAGTGTTATTGTTATTACTGTTGGTGCTATTGTTCTTTCCTTTGAGGGCTTATAACATCGTTGGGAAAATGTGATGATTAAACCTGGAAAATGCCACAGAAACAGCAACAACTCCAAGCTGTGCACTTGAGGGCTAGGAGCCTGTTAGGGAAATAATAACGAAACAACAGATAACGTTTTCTGAACATTTACTATGTATGGTGGAATATCTTCAACAGATTTTTTTGAGTGTTTTTATAGGTAAGCTGATTCCTCAGCTTGAACCTTATTTGTAATTAAGGCTACCCCGTGCAGTAGAGGTGGAAAGGCAGGGAATTAGATGCAGGTGAAATCTTAGTCCTAAAGAAAGGGGAGGTAAAAGAGAAAAGCTAGACTTTTTCTGTGCCTGGATATATTATAGTATCAAGAGTAGGATAGGCTGAAGGCAGAGTGAGCATTTGGTAATAACGAGTGTGACCTTGGGCAAGTCATTTACTTTCTAAGCCTTCGAACTCAGTAGAACTGAACTAAGAAAGAACGAATTACTTTGCAAGGTTGCTGTGAGCATTGTAAGTATAGGGTCAATTCACTCATTTATTTGGGATGATGTTCTGAGCAGAGTGGACCTGTAGATGCATGAGACACGATTTCTATCTTTGAGTTTACAGTGGAAAATGTAAATAAGCAAACACAATGAAGTGTGATAAGTCCTCCCCTAGTCAGCCTAGAAAAGAGGAGGTGAAGCAGGAGCTGATTCTTTTTTTTTTATTTGAGACTGAGTTTTGCTCTTGTTACCCAGGCTGGAGTGCAGTGGCGCGATCTCAGCCACCGCAACCTCCGCCTCCTGGGTTCAAGAGGAGCTGATTCTTTAAAGTTACGTGTCCGGTGGACAACAGGGCAAGGAAGACGCAGGCGTGAAGGTATGTATGCATGCGTATTACAGAGCTCCTCAGCAGTATTACTTTATTGTTATTACTGTTGGTGCTATTGTTCTTTCCTTTGAGGGCTTGTAACGTCGTTGGGAAAATGTGATGATTAAACCTGGAAAATGCCACAGAAACAACAGCAACAACTCCAAGCTGTGCACTTGAGGGCTAGGGGTCTGTTAGGAAATCATAACGAAACAACAGATAACGTTTTCTGAACATTTACTGTGTGTGGTGGAATATAGTATCTTCAACAGATTTTTTGAGTGTTTTTATAGGTAAGTTGATTCTTCAGCCTGAACCTTATTTGTAATTAAGGCTACCCCGTGCAGTAGAGGTGGAAAGGCAGGGAATTAGATGCAGGTGAAATCTTAGTCCTAAAGAAAGGGGAGGTAAAAGAGAAAAGCTGGACTTTTCCTGTGCCTGGATATATTATAGTATCAAGAGTAGGATAGGCTGAAGGCAGAGTGAGCAGGTAAGAGATATTTAATTCATTTATATTTAATGTGCTAGTATTTACTTCTACCATCTAATTTTACGCTCTTTAATTGTCCTGAAATTTCTATGTCTTTTTTGCTATTTTTAAGGGGAGGGATTAGTTTTTTTTCTCATTCTACTTTTTTCCCTTCCAGTAGTTAAAAAGTTATTTATTTCCATTCGTTTACTGTTTACACTAGAAATTATAATACTCACACTGAATATATCAAAGTCTATCAGTTAATCAATGTCTTTGTCCTCTGGTGCACCAGATTATTATTATTTGTAATTCTTAGGATTTGTCAGACATACTGAATCTGTAGATTTCTATCATCATGACAAAAAATTCAGTCTTTTTAAATGCCTTTGTGATATTTTCTCTTTCTCCTGTTGACTCTGTTCGATTCTCTTTTCGAACTAGGATTAAATTAACGCTTTATTTTCTTTGACATGACACTTATTCTCTTTTTCTTTTTTTTCCCACCATCCAGTAATGGCTATAAGCAAACTTACTCTCTTTTTCACATTTTTATCCTCTTTGACTCTCTGGGTTATCTTCTGCATAATTTCTTCAGATAAACTCTCCAATTTATTCTCTTTTTAGCAGCTGTGTCCAACTTGCTGTTAAACTTGTTTATTCACTTTGCTTTAAAATATTTTAGCTTTTGTTTCTGGAAATTTCTTCCCCCATAGGTTCATGTTGGTTTTGTGTCCTGCAACTTTACTGAATCCATTTATTAATTAGTTCTACTAGTTTTTTGGTGGGGTCTCTGGGGTTTTTTATATGTAAGCTCATGCTGATCTGAAAATAGGGACAATTTAACTTCTTTTCCAAATTGCATGACTTTTATTTTTTTCTCTTGCATAATTGCTCTGGCTAGGACTTTCAATGTTATGTTGAACAGAACAGGGCTTGCTCCTGACTTGTTCTAAATCTTAGAGGAAAAGCTTTCAACTTTCCCCCATTGGGTATGATATTAGCTGTGGGTTTTTCATATATGGACTTGATTGTGTATATTCCTTCTATAACTAATTTGTTGAACATTTATATTATTACAGAATGTTGAATTTTGTCAATTTTTTGCGCATCTATTGAAATGATTAATTTCATTGATTAATTAGCTTATGTTGAACCATCCTTACACATATGCAATGAATCTCATTTGATCATAGTGAATGATTTTAATTTGCTGTTGCATTTGATTTTGTTGAGAATTTTTATATGTATATTCAGAGACACTGGCCTGTAGTTTTAAATATTTGGTAGTGTCTTTGTCTGGCTCTGGTATGGGGATAATGCTGCCCTTGTAAAATGAGTTTGGAAGTATTCCCTCCTCTTCAAGTTTTGGAGGAGTTTGAGAAAAATTGATATCCTTCTTTAAAAGTTTGGTAGAATTCAGCAGTGAAGCCAGTAGGTTCTGGGTCTTTTTTCCTAAGTTATTCAATTTATTAGTATATAATTGTTCATAATAGTCTCTTGTGATCTTTTGTGTTTCTATTATATCTGTTGTAATGTTTTCTTTTTTCTGATTTTGTTTTTTCTCTTTTTTCTTAGTCTAAATGTTTGTTGATTTGTGTTTATCTTCTGCAAAAGCCAGCTCGTAGTTTCATTGATTTTATTCCTGCTCTGATAATTGTTTCTGTTTTTGTTTTTTTAGTACATTTAGGTGCGTTGTTTGCTTGAGATCTGTTTTGACGGAGACATTCATTGCTCTAAATTTCTCTCTTAGAATTGCTTTTGTTGTATTACATTAGTTTTGGTATATTGTATTTCAATTTTCATTTGTCTCAAAAAAACGTAAAAATTTTTTTTCATTGTTCCATTTGTTCTTCAGGAGCATGTTGTTGAATTTCCACGTATTTGTGAATTTTCCAAAGTTTCTCCTGTTATTGATTTCTAGCTCTATACCATTGTGGTCATAAGATACTGGATATAATTTCAGTCTTCTTAAATTTGTTAAGACTTGTTTTGTGGGCTAACATATAATCTATCCTGGAGAATGTTCCACGTGTAGTTGAGAAGAATGTGTATTATGTAGCTGTTTAATGTAATGTTTTCTATATGTCTGTTAGGTCCATTTAATCTAGAGTATACTTTAAATTCAATATTTCTTCATTAATTTTCTTTTTTCCATTGCTGACAGTGGGGGTGTTGTCCTCTACTATTATTGCATTAAAATTTATCAAAATGAGTTTGTAAGTATTTCCTTCTATTCTTCTTTGAAAGTTTGGTAGAATTCAGCAGTGAAGCCAGTAGGTCCTGGGCCTGGCCTATTGGGTGTGGTGGCTCATGCCTGTAATCCCATCACTTTGGGAGGCTAAGGCAGGCAGATCACGAGGTCAAGTGATCGAGACCATCCTGGCCAACATGGTGAAACCCATCTCTACTAAAAATACAAAAATTATTCAGGTGTGGTGGCATGCACCTGTAGTCCCAGTTACTTGGGGGACAGAGGCAGAGGTTGCAGTGAGCTGAGATCATGCACTGCACTCCAGCCTGGCAACAGAGCATGACTTCATCTCAAAAGAAAAAAAAAAGAAAAAGAAATTTATCTCCCTTCAGATTTGTTAACATTTGCTTTATATATTTTGGTGCTCTAACATTGGATATATATATGTACAGTTGTTATATCCTGTGTCTGAATTGACTCCTTTATCAGTACATAATGACCTTCTTGATTTCTTTTTACAATTTTTGACTTAAGTTCTATTTTATCTGATATAGATATAGCTATTCCTTCTCTCTTTTGGGTTTCATTTGCATGGAATATCTTTTTCCACGAAATTACTTTCTGTATGTGTGTCCTCACAGGTGAAGTAAGTCTCTTGTAGATAGCACATAATTGGTTTGTTTAAAAAAAAAATCATTCAGCCACTCTATGGCTTTTTATTGGAGAATTTAATCAATTTATATTCAAGGTAATTATTGATAGGTAAAAACTTACTACTTTTGTTAATCGTTTTGTAAATCCTTTGGTTTTTTTTTTTTTTTTTTTTTTTTGCAATACTCCTTTGTATTTTTTTTCTAGTGGTATGTTTTGATTTCTTGCTTTTTATTTTTTGCATATCTCCTATAGGTTTTTTTTGTGGTTACCATGAAGCTTACAAAAAACATCTTGAAGTATAAAAGGTTAAACAGATAACTTTAATTGTAGAAAAAACCAGAAAATGAAACTGTATACTTTTAGTCTACCTCTTGCCCAATATTTTGAATTTTTGATATAATTTATTCAACTTAATTTAAATTTAATTTGAATTTTTGATGACAATCTTTATATGGCATATCTCTCAACAAATTATTGTAGCTATTATTAGTGTTAATAGTTTTGCCTCTTAACCATCATACTAATGACATAAATGTTTTATACATAATCATTACAATATTAGAGTATTCAGAATTTGACTGTATACTTAGTTTTACCAGTGATTTTTATTGTTTTTATATTACTTATTAGCATCATTTTTCTTTCAGCTTGAAGAACTCCAAAATTTCTTGTATGACAGGTCTAGTGGGGATGAACTTTCTAACCTTTTGTCTGGAAAAATCTTTTTCTCTGGCTACTTCATTTCTGAAGGACAGCTTTGCTGGGTACAGCATTCTTGGTCAACAGGTGTTTTGTTTGTTTTTCCCCCCTTCAGCACTTTGAATATATCACTATATCTTTCTGATCTTTCTTGGCCTGTAAGGCTTCTGCTGAGAGATCTATTGCTAGCTGTATTGGAACTTCCTTATATGTTATTTGCTTCTTTTACCTTGATGCTTTTAGAATCCTCTCTTTGCTTTGGTTTTTGACAGTTTATGTCTTGGGGTAGTCTTATTTGGATTAAATCTGATCAGAGATCTTTGACCTTTCTACATTTGCATATTTACATCTTTCTTTAGGTTTGGAAAGTTTTCTGTGATTATTTTTTTTTAAATAAGCTTTCTACCTCTTTATATTTCTCTTCTCTTAAATTCTTCTGACTTGAATTTTGGTCTTTTGATGTTGTCCCATAAATCCTATAAGCTATTTTGATTTTTCATTCTTTTTTCTCCTCTTGACAATATTTTCAAATAACTTGACTTTGAGCTCACAGATTCTTTTCTTCTGCTTGATTAATTCTACTGTTGATGCTTTCTATTGCACTTTTAATTTAACTTATTGCGTTTTTCAGCTCCAGGATTTCCGTTTCTTTAAAAAATTACTTCAATCTCTCTGTAGACTTCTTGTTCTGATAACTTATTATTTTCCTTATTTTATTGAATTGTTTATCTGTATTTTCTGGAAGTTCACTGAGCTTTTTAAAAACAGTTATTTTCAATTCTTTCTCAAGCAGTTCATACATCTCCATTTCTTCAGGGCCAGTCACATGCACTTTATTTTATTCCTTTTGTGATGTCATGTTTTCCTGATTGTGTTTGATCCCAGTGATTGTGCATTGATGTCTGGAAATTTGAAGTAGGTACTTACTTCATTCTTTGCCCAGTCACTTTGTCTGGGAAAGCCTTTCAACAATCAGTTTATCCACAGATTCTGGGCAGGCTATCTGGCATGGTTCTGAAGCTTGTGGATACTGGGGCTGTGCCTCACTGGGTCAGGCTAGAAACCTGGGATCATTGAGGCTTGCCTTCCACTGAGGGCAGTCTGGATCACAGGGCCACTGAAGTTGGCTTGCCATGTGTCCTGCCTGGTGCCTGGGTGGGTATAAAGGCTCAGTCTGCAGGTACCAGTCTAGGTTCTGGGGCTAATGCTGAGTTTTATTGTGGCAGGCCCAGTGTTGGGGACCAAGGCAAAGTCCTGTACTCACTTTTCTCTCTTTTCACCAAATGAATGACATCTCTTTCCATACTGTGCTGCCTGAGTTTGGGGAAAGAATGATGTGGGGAATGTAAAACTCTCCTTCCTACCCTCTTTAGTACTCTTTTTCTTATTATTGTGCTATGCCAGGTGTTGCAATCTCTCACCTGGTTTCCTCAGCTCTTGTAAAATTATTTTTGCGTGTGAATAGTTTTCAAATTATTGTTTCTGCAGAGAGATAATCACTGGAGAGTTTTCTTCCACCATCTTGCTCTGTCCCTCTCTTCTTAACAGAGATATTTCTAATGGAAGTTTTTAAGAAATATATAACAAGGAACAGAAAATTGATGTTCCAGAGGAAATCAGGCTTAATTGCCTCCAGCGTAAACGAATCAATATCCTACTCTAGGCCTAGAGTCTGGAAGTACAAACCAGAAGAACATTAGTATTTTTACAATATCTACACTTTCTTGGATTTTCCCAGAGTGTTAACTTTAGAAAGTTTTTATACTCAAGAGGAAATAGGCTGACTCCAAGAAACTCCAGGCTAGACCATTACTTGAATAAGGCTTTGTCTCTCTTAATGGGCTAATAAGTTCAAGTGTGCACATCCAACCCAGACCTTCAGAGACTGCCTGTCTCTGACTGTGTAGTGAGAGGAATAAGAGAGAATGGAAGAACTTTTTATAAGACATGGAGGCCATTTTAGAAAATAAGCATTTTGGATGACAGAGAATCAAATCAGACAAATTAGAAATGAAGTAAGAGGACATAGAGCACTAGGCTAATATTTTTATGAGCTTAAGATGATAATAGTTCAGGTCCTCTTAGTACAACATTTTACCTCTTCCCTCCTTATGATACTTTAACTTTCTACTTGTATCATAATTTTATATCAATTTTTCTCTCATTAGGTTCTAAGTACCTCAGAGGTAAGATAAACATAATTACAGAGTTAAATTCAAATGGACATTCATGCTACCATTTATTAACACACACAAAATATATAGCCAACAGGTATACTTGTAAATATTCATGGTCTGGTAACTGCTGTTGAGGACTCAGTAATTTAAAAAAAGGGCTTAAGGACCAAACTCTTATGAAAATGTCTGAAATGATTCCCGTAGAAAACGAATTGAAGTGGATAAGGGTTATTTTGGGGCAAACTGACCAATGAAATTCAATTGATTTCAATTTAACAATCATATTATGTACAAAGAAAGACAGTATAAAAACATATCCAGCAGTGTTGGAAGTTTTAAAGGACTACTTTTGGCACGCAGTTGATGTTCTTAAGAAATCATGCCAGGGGGATAACAAGAGAGGTAGCACCTCAACTCTTCTTGGGCCGTGCAGCAGATTCCAGGAGACTTCAGGCCCTTGGCAGCTGTTCTACTTACTGTTTGAGGTCACTCTGAACTCTAGAAGGGTCTTGGTCTTAAACTTTCTCACTTCAAGCACTGTTTTCACCTTTCATTCAAAGTGATACTATCAGGGGAATATGTAGCAACCAGTTAAAATTAATTTATCCATGTTAAAAGGATATTTGCTTAAAAGAAAGCTACAGGCTAATTTTCTGCCAGTTGCATCTTATCCATTGCTGAAACAAACCAGAAATCTTCACACTCTCCTCAAAAAATCCATCTTTTTTTTTTTTGACTGTCAATTTTATTTGCAAAATGCCTGTCATGTCTGTGTCCACCTATCCATTTTTTGCTGCCACTATTTATTCCAAACCTTTGTCATCCCTTACATGGACTCTTGCAGAAAACATCTGCAGTCTATCCCCCTTCCTTTAATTCATGTTATGTGCTTAACCGTAGCTTGTGTCAGATCACAACCCCAAGGAATACCTTCAATGGTTGCCCAGAGGATTAAGCCTAAGTGTCTTACTGTGATTTTCAAGGCCTTGAGCAATATGAAACCCGCGTACTTTGCTGACTTCTCCTCCTGCGAGGCCCTAATGACCTGATGTCCTGGTCACACTTGATATTGTACCAATTCCTTCCTATTTCACGTACATTCATGCTTCTGTGACTTTGCTCAACCTGTTTCCTCCACCCAGATTATTGTTCTCATTTTCTGTGCCTGGTGGAAGTCCATTCATCCTTTAAGACCCAGCCAGGTGGAATGGAACTTGCACAAGCTCCCTTATCTAACATGGTAGACACCAGCAATCAGCTGATTAATCAAAAGTCAGTCAGTTAAAGAAGGAAATAAAAAATTAAATAAAACCAACAGGGTAAAATGTTCTCACTTAAGACATAAGAATATTCATTTATTGACTCTTTGGTGGAAGACTTTTTGACTGTGGTTTTTCTGATTGAAGTTCTTCATTGACTTTCTTTACAGAGTACAGAATGTTTATTTCCTTTTCCAGTTTGGGTTCCTTATAAAGGAGTGAGACTTTAAAGGCGCTTGAAAAGCGATCCAAATGCTGAGTTTTAGGCTTTTATGATTTCATCCTTCATCTTTTACAATGGTCTCATTTACCTCTAATTAAACAGCATTAAAAAATCAATTTTGCACACCAGTGGTAACGTACTTACTACCTTGAACTGCATACTTAAACATCATTAAGATGTTGTCTTGGTCAGCTCTGGCTGCCATAGCAAAATAGCACAGACTGGGTGGCCTAAACAACAGACACTTATTTTCTCACAGTCCTGAAGGCTAGAAGTCACACATTGAGGTGCAGGTCAAGTCAAATTCAGGTGAGGCCTCTTTTTGGCTTGCAGATAGTTCCTTCTCTCTGTGTTCTCACATGGCAGTGTGGAGTCGGGAGTGCTCTCAGATGTCACTTCTCATAAGGACACTAATCCAGTTGGATCAGGGCCCCACCCTTAGGACCTCATTGAACCTTAATTACTTCCTTAGAGGTCCCAGCTTCAAATACAGCCACCCTGGGGGTAAGGCTTCTACACAGGGCTTTTGGAAGAACACAAACATTCAGTCCATAACAGATGATAAATTTTATGTTATATGTATTTTACCACCATTAAAAAAAAATGAAGCTGCCAGTTGTTTCCAAAATAAAAAATTATGTATCACTTTGCCTAATTGGGTTGTTTCAAAGCACTCAGCTTAGTTTTCATGGAAATAATTCTCTTTTGTGCCCGTATTTCATTCATCATGGAATGTTTTGCTAAAATAGCCTGCATAGATTTGAGAACCACTGTCATTGACTCTGGTAGGGATAGCACCCCACTGTGTACGTTTGAAGATGAGCTTCTTGGCAGTGAACTGCCAGCATGCTCTGGGCACGACAGAGTCTATTTTACAGAGGCCATGGAGAGCTGTCATTAACCTGTAAGTCCATGAAGCGGAGGCCACTTGATGGTTTCTGCTGAGACGCTTCCAATGCCCTCAGCATGTGCTGACCCACAAATGCCTGCAGTGAGTGTTTTCCCGACGAGGGATGACTTTGCCTTGCAGTCTCATGTGCGTGTGCTTGACATCCTTAAGATACTGTGACGTCTTGGAGGAAAGCCTAATTTTAAAGGTTGTGTTAGGTTTTGGCTGTATTGATGTTACACAACAAATGACTGACATCTCAGAGGCTTTTAATGTTAGTCATTTATTTCACACTCATCGGTCAGCTGCTCATTACTTGGCTGCCCACGGAACCAGAACAAAGCCGAATGGGTGCTCTCCAGGGGTGCTCTTTTTAGGCCACAGTGGGAGCTCAGCCAATGTCCTCTTTCAGCGATTGGAAGAAATTCCTCCCCTAGATCCCATGCTGTTCTATCCTGAACAGCTTTGGATGTTTATTCTCTGATTCTAATCTCTATTAGCTCTCTTCTGTTGACACATTCCTAACATGAAGACATTATGGCCCTGGCAGGGAGAGCAAGCAAACATTTTCCATTCCATGCTCTGAGGTTCAGTGACTTGGGCTCAAGAATCAGACTGATAAAAGGCAGATTAACAACAGGAAAAAAAATTAAATTATGCATGTGCACACAGGAGCTTACCAAGAAAAACATGGCTGAAGGAGGCGACCAGTTGACTGAGGCTTATGTATCATCTTAGTATAAACACAGTAAAAAGGGGTCTTCTGGGTGGGGAGGCAAGTTATGAGAGGGGGAGGGGAGGAGACACATGGTAAATAAGTTGGTCTTGTTATACAGGTAAGACTCTTGGTGATAAGAGTTGTTGTCTTGGAGAGTACCTCTCTTCCTGGTGTGGAGACATCTTTACAAGTGGAAATTTCCATTACAAATGTAAATTTCCTTTACAGAAGGGGACATTTGTATACTCCAGTTTTAGGAAGTAAGGGGAGAGGTAAAGACCTTGTCTTGGAATTGATATGGCTGTTTTAGCTCAAAACAATCCATATGCCTGTTAAAGCAAACTAAATATGACCTGAGAAGGACTCCATACCTCTATGCTTGAGTCCTTGTGGATGAACTGCAATCTAGCTTAATAGACAAAATTGAAAACCTAACGTAATAGTATGCACCTGTAACAATGGCTGAGTGTTGGCCAATCCCGGCGGCCATGCTTCAACCACTCATGGATTGCTGAATGTTCAAACTGTGTTCACATAAGGTAAACACTGAGCTGTAGCCAATCTCACTGTTTCTGTACCTCACTTCTGATTCCTGTACATCACTTTACCTCTTTTGTCTATAAATTTGTTTTCACCACGAGGTACCCATGGAGTTTCTGTGAATCTGCTGTGATTTTGGGGGCTGCTCAATCAGGGAATTGTTCATTTGTCAATTGAACTCCTTTAAATTTAATTAGGCTGAAGTTTTCCTTTTATCGTGCCAAAGAGACCTAATTTCCCATGGCATTTCCCATGCCCTTCTCCTTCTGCATAAGGTGCAATGTGATGTGCGCAAGGCTGACATAGTTCCTTCTTTCTTGAGTGCTGTCTCTGCCAATGCATCCTGTGCTGCTTATATGTGTGGCATAGGGTGGGGGGCTGCTCGTTGCTCTCTGCAGTGATGCACTGAAAAAGGCACATCTCACAGAAAAACAAGAGTTAAGTAAGAGAGAGGAGTAATTCTTTACCACCCCCCTATGACCTGTCTAAAGCGAACACCTCCCTTTTCATGCATGTGGCTAAATGTAAATGCCTTAGGAGAGGTTACACACTGATTCAAATTCACTCTAAAATATAAGTAATATGTTTCAGATTTTCATTTTGATGAGTGTGTTAGTACATTCTCACATTGCTATTTTAAAAAATCTGAGACCGAGTAATTTATAAGAAAAGAAGTTTAATTGGCTCACGGTTCTGCAGGCTATGTTTCCTTTATAGCCTGCACCAGCACCAGCATCTGCTTGGCTTCTGGGGAGACCTCAGGAAGCTACAATCCTGGCAGAAGGCAAAGGGAAGCAGGCACATCACATGGAGAAAGCAGGAGCAAGAGAGAGGGTGAAGGTGCCACACAATTTTGACAGCCAGGTCTTTTGAGAACTCGCTGTCATGAGAACAGCACCAAGAGTGTGGTGCCAGACTGTTCCTGGAAAATCCACCTCGTGGTCCAGCCACCTTTCACCAGGCCCCACCTTCAGCATTGGGGGTTACATTTTGACATGAGATTTTGGCGGGGAGAACATCTAAACTATCTCAATCAGTAACTACGATCGGAGAATGACCTGTTAGGACACTCAAAGATGAAAAGGAGTAACTTGTTAGAAGTGACACACTGGCCACTGAGCTCTTACTAAGTACAGGCATGGGGCAGGGGTCCCATAAGAGAAGGTGGGACGTGAGGGAGAAGAGAAGGGTGCAGGATTGAGCAGCTGTGGCTCCTAAATTGTCCTCATCATTTTCATAGCTATGGTAATCACCAACCCTGTTGAATAAAAGCCATCTTGTCCAAGCAATACAAAGAACCCGAGACAGTGAGCCTTATGGTCTTCACTAATTTCAAGTGCTCCATTCCCCAACCCTACCCCACTTCTTCAGGTCAGTTCAGTAAATAGTTACTGATCACTTATTCAGCAGAAAAGCACGTACTGGATACTGTGGGTACAGAGAGAAGACAGCCCAGCATTCTTTCCCTACAGAACATTATACTTTGGCAGGAAGACAAGTGACACACTTAAGCCCCAATCAGTTCATTAAGTGTTTATTATTGCAACAAAACTTTCACAACTCCCACTCCCTGATCCTGTCCATCGTCGAATTCCCCAAAAGTCATATGGGTTTTGTTGTGGTACACCTGACATTGTTGTGTGGCACAGAAATGTCCCATTCACATAGAGAAAGACTATTCAAGGCAACACAATGGCCATGTGTGGCAAAAAATCAGGTGTCTGGAAACATATTAGGTCAGAATTAAGCTGTAGCTCTCTGCATAGTTTATGAGACACTTCTCAGAAGTGCAGCTGAAAATGATGTGTGTGTTTTAAGTCCGAAAGCCCTTGGGAATGGCATGTACACAAATGTCGGTGTTTGTAGGCATGAAAGGGAAGGAAACCAGACGTGGGGCTGGGGAGAAGGCTAAACAGCTGCAGCTGGTGTGTTCCTGCCTTGCCTTTGATCCTTTCGATTCCTGTTTGGCTTTGGTTCCATGTTTTGTGCTGTGACTAAGGTGGTCACAGCCCAAAGACTTAGGTCTTTGGGGGCTAAGTAGACTTCAAAAGAAGAAGATGCTGCTCACCATGCAGACGGCTTTGTCCGAAGTGCCACTGAAGAAGACAGGCTGGCATCGGGTTGGTGCTTCTCTGCTTCCACTTAAACAGAAGAGAATTTGGTCAAACTTGGGACAAGGGGCTATTTTGGACAAATGGTTTACGGAAGGTGAGGCTGTGCATTCTAAGAAGGGAGGTGAGAAGTGAGAGACCTGGAATCTGGTCCTTGTAATCGGTCATCGTGCAACATGGACTTGACTGTCATGGAAATGGTCTGCACCTCGGTTTCCTTTTTACCACAAGCCCCTTCCCTCCATCTCTGTCAACACATTTCTCTCCCCTTGCTCCAGTCTCTGTTGTTTCAGCAGCTCAGTTTTCTCAGGATGGCTCCGTGAAACTTCCTTGCCACAGAACCCTTCTCTGGATGCTGTATCAGTCATCTGCATGTTAGTATGAATTTAGCTAATACGCTACCTCCATATGTGACTCTACACTCAAAGTATCCTAGCAGAGGCACTCTTCCAGGTGCAGCAAGATGAAACAGTCAGTTTCGGGGTCTCTTACCGTATCCCTATGTAAACACAGGTGTAGGAGGGAAATATTTTGAGATGACCGCATGGAACTCTATATTTCTTTTCCATATAATGAGTCTATTATTCTCCAACTTCTCTCCATTGCTTAAAAACACTAATATCTCCTTTCTTGAAAAATTGACAGTGTGAGGACCGGGAAGCTGAAATTTTAGCTCAGAAGTCTACAACTAGAACCAAGTTTCTAAAAATGTGCCATGTTATATAATCCAGGAGGAGGCAATGGAAAAGTACCAGCTGGTGTGGGACTGGAGGCTTTCCTGCCGCTGACTCACTCAGGCAAAAGGTCTTGAATTAAGATGCATCTCAGAAAAGCCAAACAAAACCCATTCATTCTTCAAGCCTTCACATTCACTGTGGGAGAGTCGAAATGTAACCATGGGACTGAGACGGCCTGGGCACAGTTGGGAAAGTTCACAAAGTTTGTTCTTGTGCCCCTCGAGGCCGGCTTCCAGGGCCTCCCCACTCCCTCCCAGATGCCCGATGCCATCCTGCCGTATCTATGACACCATAGACAGAGCTATCGGGGAGACGGCCACGAATGGCCCCAATGGCTTTTCCTGCTAAAACTTGACTTCTCTGTCCTGTGGCCTCAGACCCTGCTCTGGGTTGGAAAGTATTATTCTTAATTAAATAGTTAGATGGATCCTTGCTGTGGCGTTGGCTAACTGAATAGAGCATCTTTGAAAAAATAACATCACAGGCCAACCATGGTGGCTCACGTCTGTAATCCTAGCACCTTGGGAGGCTGATGGAGGAGGGCAGTTTGAGCCCAGGAGTTTAAGACCAGCATGGGCAACATAGCAAGCCCTTGTCTCTACAAAAAATTTTTAAAAATTAGCCAGGTATGGTGGTGCCTGCCTGTGGTCCCAGCTACTCAGGAGGCTGAGGTGGGAGGATTGCTTAAGCCCAAGGGTTTGAGGCTACAGTGAGTTGTGTTTGCACCATTGCACTCCAGCCTGGGTGACACAGTGAGACCCTGCCTCAAAAACAAACAAAAAACGTAATGTCTTAACTCAAAAGAGAGCATGGCCACGTGTAGAGTGACAAAATTGGCTGGCACATCAGGAATGATGACCCTGGCCGGGGAAGATGTTTGGGACAGGTGGAGCCTTTGGATTTGGAGTCCCTGGAATCACACTAGAATCCGGCTGCCTTCTCCACGAGGACATTTCTCTGTGGGAAGGTCCTGGCGTCTGTATTTTGCGGCTCCCTAGAAGGCTTCAAGGCCCGTGGGGGATGACAGGGAACTGCAGTCCGTCTGTGCCGTGAGGTCAGGAGAACAGCCAGTGTTCCGGCAGGACGGATGCTTTATGGACTTGCAGATGACTACTCAATCCTAGGCTTTTTCTCCTCTCGTTTCTCTCTTCATTTTGGGTCTTTCTGGCCACAGTTGACATCTGTGTGCTGTCGTCTTCAGGACCCCAACACTCCGCAACGCTCTCGCGTGGCAGGAAAAAGGAGACGAGTCCTTGGAAGTTGTGTGTGGTGGAGTGTGCTGTAAGGGTTTTCGCACCTGAGTCGCGGCTGCTCCCCAGCACGTGCTCAGGTAGTAACTAGCTTTCCATTAAGTCACCCACACTGTTTTTATGACATCATTACTTTATTGAAAGATTCAGAAAATGACATTTCCTGAGCCTACTAGATGAATGGGTTCCCTGAATCAGTGCACATTTATTTTAGGAGGTGTATTGTCCTTAGGGTTCAGCAAGCCCTGTGACGAATTGTTGCAAAATGTTGCCTTTGCCGATATTTGTCCAGAGAGGGGCAAGTAGCCCTGTAGAATAGAACCTCAGAGCTGGAAGGGAGTGAGGAGGTCGTATGGTGGAACGCCTTCTTTTACATGCAAGGAAACGGGTTTGGAGAAGAGAATCAATGACTAAGGTTGTACACAGAGTAAGTGGTAGAGACCAGACTCCAACCCAGGTCTTCTGGTTTGCAGGCAATGCTATTTGTGCTACAGTAAGTAGCATTCTGCTTTTCAGTTAACCGTCCTGCCTAATCCCCTCACACACACTGCCATTGTGATTCCTAACTAAGCCAGGCATATTTTCTGGCCCCAAAAACACTCACAATTTCTGGCCTTTACTTACGTTCCTTTCTTCACTTGTACTAATCATGACAAGCATATGAGTGAAGGATTTAGAATCCTGCTCATTACAAATGAAATGTAATGTGCTCAGACAATGAATACAGTTAAGAATCATCCATTCATCATAAGAGGCTGTACGTAGAACAAATGCGCTATAGTTAAGAAAAATTGGCTGGATGCCATGGCTCATGCATGTAATTTCAGCACTTTGGGAGACCAAGGCAGGTGTATTACCTGAGGTCAGGATTTCGAGACCAGCTTGCACAACATGGTGAAACCCTGTCTCTACAAAAAATACAAAAATTAGCCAGGCATGATGGCACATGCCTGTAATCCCAGCTACTTGGGAGTCTGAGGCAGAAGAATCGCTTGAACCCATGAGGTGGAAGTTGCAGTGAGCTGAGATCGTGCCACTGCACTTCAGCCTGGGTGGCAGAGTGAGACTCTGTCTCAGAAAACAAACAAACAGCTGGGCGTGGTGGCTCACATCTATAATCCCAGCACTTCGGGAGCTTGAGGCTGGTGATGAGGTCAAGAGATCAAGAGCATCCTGGCCAACATGGTGAAACCCAGTCTCTTCTAAAAATACAAAAGTTAGCCAGGTGTGATGGCACATACCTGTAATCCCAGCTACACAGGGGCTGAGGCAGGAGAATCGCTTGAACCCAGGAGGTGGAGGTTGTAGTGAGCAGAGATCATGCCATTGCACTCCATCCTGGGTGACAGAGCAAGACTCGATCTGGAAAAAAAAAAAAAAAAAAAAAAGAGCAAAAGAAGGGGTGAGCACCACACCTCTCAGTTTTGAACTTGAAGGGCTCTGGATTTTTGAAAGTCAGAGTGATGACCTTTGAAAGTAAAGAGATTTCTTCTGCTTAGTGGCAGTGAAATAGAATCACAGGAAGCCAGCATTGTGGGGTTCTGATCCAACACCCCTGTTTTACAGGGAGACACTGAAAACTCCGAGTGGGGGGCTGGTACACCCCATGTCACTTGAGGTTAGTGTCTGAGCAGGGACTAGGAGTCAACAATCCTGACTTCTGGTCTACATTCCCCCCAGTACCACAGCCTCCCTAATGTCCAAATCCTCATGTAACTTTATGCAGTAAAGCATCGAACTTTACATAGCATTGCGCAGGCTGTGCACGTTGAGGTATTTCAAAGCAAAAAGCATTATAAAGTCTTTGTGACCATCCCTCAACAAGAATGTCAGGGCTTTGGGGACAGGGCAGAAACCATTTACCTTGGTGTACCATAGTGCTGTGACCATTGCAATCATACTTTGTAAAGCTGCACACAGAAAGCTATGCACGTGCTTCACCTGGTTTCTTTTGACGTGGTGATGGGAGATGGGAATACTGTGGTTTTCTTTATCTTTTAAATGACCCAACTCTGCCACCATGGTAGAAGCAGCCATAGACCAACCATACCTAAGTGCATGACCGTGGCTGTTTTCCAATAATACTTTATTTATGAAAACAGGCAGCAGGCTGGATTGGTGTATGTGGGCTGTAGTTTGCAAACTCCTGACTTAGGAGGTCCTTCATAGATGATCAATCCATTCGTCTGAAAATGCAGGAGGAAATGTGTGTTTTTAGTTAATTGTCTCAGAGACATTTCACAGAATCTGGGGTCTGAAAGGTTTTTTTTGTGGGGGGGGGAGTGGCTGATTGTCCCACAGTTTGACCACAGTGTATTTTAAATTGTAGTGCACATTGCATCTTACTAAGTGTATTTGTGTTCAGGTTTGCCTCCGTCTTCGATTGTAAAATCTTAGGTCTATGGCAGGGTCTGAGCTTTACTTATGCTTGTAACTTTCTTAGCACACTCTCTGTCACAGGATAGGTAATCAGTGCATGTGAAGTCAATACAAAGAGGCAGGAAGAAATGAATTCTTAGAATACATGTGAAAAGGAAGCTGCTGCTGCCATTTGTATATGATGTTAAATACTGATTGGTTTACCTATCCTATCTCTGTCTTTTCATTCATTATCTTTGACGATAAGCAGGGTGTGGCATTGGCCTTGTGATTATGACTTTGACATGCTCTGGGTCCTTCCCCATCTGCCTTTATTGTGCGATCTCCAGAGACAGGACACCTGACATCTCTGCAGCCTGCTTGGGTATTCACAGGGCACACAGCACCCCACCAATGGTTGGGTTCTGGAACTAGGTCAGTCATTTTTCCAATCTGCCACTTGTCTCCTGGAGTAGAAGGGGGAAGAAATATAACAGAAACATCTAAAATTGTAAGAGAGACCAAAAAACAAAACACAAAAAACAGCTTTCTGATTGTTGGCTTCACTGAGCAGCGCCATTGCTTTTTCTGACCTTAAGCACAATTTGGGAACGGGGAGTGTTAGGTGCCAGGGGCACCGGCTTTCTCAGATACGTGTTGTGAGTACATATGCCAAATTGTTAGACCTGCAGTCTGTGCTGGGCAAGCTGTTGAATTGATGGACTCAGCCCCAGCAACCAACTAGGAAGAGGGCATGTTACAGTTGGAAACCCAGGAGGAGAAAGAAAGTCCATGCTGCTCCCAAGAAGCAGGGCAATTTTATGATCTGTTTTCTCAAAAACAAACAGTGATTGTGTCAAATAAGAAAGGCTGAGAGGGAGAGCTTGAGATTTTTTTTCCCCAGACGTACATTGTTCGTGCCTTCTCTTCATGACTCTTTCCTGAAGGTCTTCCTTGTAGCAGAACAGGGCTACCCTTGCTGTTGTTGTAACCACCCAATGGGTTCACCTTGCCTGCTGCCTAGATAGAGCCAATTTGTCAAGACAGGGAAATTGCAATAGAGAAAAATTGATTTACATAGAGCCAGCTGTGCAGGAGACTAGAATTTTATTATTACTCAAACCAGTCTCCCTGAGCATTTGGGGATCAGAGTTTTTAAGGATAATTTGGTAAGTCAGGGAAGGCTAGTGAGACGACAGTGTGGATTGGTTGGGTCAGAGATGAAATCACAGGGAGTCGGAGCTGTCCTCTTGTGGTTAGCCTGTTCCTGGGAGGGGCCATAAGATCAGATGAACCAGTTTATCCACCTGGGTGGTGCCAGATGATCCATCAAGGGCAGGGTCTGCAAAATATCTCAAACACGGATCTTGGGAGCAGTTTAGGGAGGGTCAGAATCTTGTAGCCTCCAACTGCATAACTCCTAAGCCATAATTTCTCATCTTGTGGCTGATTTCTTAGTTCTACAAAGGCAGTCTAGTCCGCAGGCAAGAAGGAGGTTTGTTTTGGGAAAGGGCTATTATCCTCTTTGTTTTAAACTATAACCTATAAACTAAGTTCAGCCAGAGAATGAACAAAGCTTGGAAGTTAGAAGCAAGATGGAGTTGGTTAGGTTAGCTCTCTTTCACTGTCTCAGTCATTATTTTGCAATGCTGGTTTCATTATCAACACCGCTGAGGTCCTGACCATCAGTGCCTGGTACCGAGTATGTTTTTCAGAGGTCAGCCTTTTCCTTCACTGCTGCCACTCTATTTAGCTCTCATGACAGGTCTGAAGAAACCATTGTAGTGTTTCCTCAGTTTCCCCATCAGTCAGCTGCAGGTGGACTTAATGGAATCCTCAAGCGGTGAGACCTCCTAGCTTCAGGGACCAAAAAACATGAGTAGATAAGAATACTTCCCAATAGCAATGGCTATTGATAAGGATATCATCTCTGTCCTGAGAACTTAGATGCTACTATTACAGTTAAATGGATAATAAATGTAAAAAGTCACCTCTAAGTACTAGACTTCAGCATTTAATTCCCCTTGTCATTAGCTAGACATTAGAAACTTGGCTAAAACTAAGCCTTTTTTCACCCTCAATAATTGATTTTTTTCTAAAATGAGTTTTATTGAGATACAATACAATTCACATAGCATAACGTTTACTCTTTTAAAATATACAATTCAGTGCTTCTCATATATTTATAGAGTTGTGTGACTACCATCACAATCAGATTTCAGTACATTTTCATTGCTCCCCAAAGAGGCTCTGTATCCTTAGATGGTCACTCCTCAGTCTCCCCATGCCAGCCCCGAGGCAACCACTAATTTACTTTCTGTCTCAATAGATTTGCTTCCACTAGCTATTTCACATGAGTGGAATCATATACTACATGGTTTTTTGAGACTTGCCTCTTCCATTTAGCTTAATGTTCTTGAGGCCGATTTTTTTTTTTTTTTTTTTTTTGAGATGGAGTCTCACTCTGTCTCCAGACTGGAGTGCAGTGGTGCAACCTTGGCTCACTGCAACCTCTGCCTCCTGGGTTCAAGCAATTCTCCTGCCTCAACCTCCCAAGTAGTTGGGACTATAGGTACATGCTACCACACCTGGCTAAGTTAAATATTTTTAGTAGAGATGGGGTTTTACCATATTGGCCAGGCTGGTCTCAAACTCCTGACCTTGTGATTTGCCCACCTCGGCCTCCCAAAGTGCTGGGATTACCAGCGTGAGCCACCACGCCTGGCTGAGGCTGATTTATGTTGTACCTCTTCATTCTTTTTTACTGCTGAATAGCATTCTGTTGTGTGAGTATGGCACCACATTTGTCTATCCTTTTGTCAGCTGAGGCACATTTGGGTTGCTCACACTTTTTGGCTATTACGAATTATGTTGCAGCGAAGCTTGGTGCACACGTCTTTGACTAGGACATCTGTTTTCACTTCTCTTGGATATATAACTAGGAGAGGAACTGCTAGGTCATATGGTAACGATGTGTTGAAAATTTAACTGCCAAACCATTTTTCAAACTCGTTGCAACATTTTACATTCCCAGCAGCACTGTATGTTGGTTAATTTCCCCACATCCTTGTCAACACATGCAATTGCCCATCTCGTTGATTGTAGCCATCCTAGGGAGTGAAGTGACAACTCATTGTGGTTTTATTTGCATTTCTCTAATGATTAATGATATCGAACAACATTATGTGTGTTTAATGGCCATTTGCATATGCTCTTTAGAGAAATGTCTATTCAAATTCTTTGCCTGTTTTTTTTTTTTTTTTTTTTTGAGCCTCGCTTTGTTGCCCAGGCTGGAGTACAGTGGCTCAATCTTGTCTCACTACTTCTGCCTCCCAGGTCCAAGCGATTCTCTTGCCTCAGTGTCCTGAGTAGCTGGGATTACAGGCATGTGCCAGCTTGCCCAGCTAATTTTGTATTTTTAGTAGAGACAGGGTTTCACCATGTTGGTCAGGCTGGTCTCGAACCCCTGACCTCAGGAAATCCACCCTCCTCCACCTCCCAAAGTGGTGGGATTATAGGCCTGAGCCATCGAGTCTGACCCCTTTGCCTATTTTTAAATTGAGTTTTTGTCATTTTATTGTAAAGTTGTATTATACATATTTTGTATACTATCGCCTTATCAGGTATATTATTTGCAAATATTTCCTCCTACTCCCTTGGCTGTCTCTTCACTTTCTTGATGGTGCTGTTTGAAGTGCAAACATTGTTTGTTTTGATGAAAGTATGGTTTATCAACTTTTACTTTCAGCTTCTACATTTGTGATATTGTATCTAAGATACCCTTGCTGGCCAGGCGCTGGCTCATGCCTGTAATCCCAGCACTTTGGGAGGCCACGGTGGGTGGATGACCTGAAGTCAGGAGTTCGAGGCCAGCCTGGCCAACATGGTGAACCCCCGTCTCTACTAAAAGCACAAAAAATTGGCCAGACATGGTGGCAGCCACCTGTAATCCCAGCTACTCAGGAGGCTGAGGCAGGAGAATCACTTGAACCTGGGAGGCGGAGATTGCAGTGAGCTGAGATCATGCTATTGCACTCCAGCCTGGGCAATAAGAGCGAGACTCCATCTAAAAAAAAAAAAAAAAATCCTTGCCTAACCCAAAGTCAAGAAAATTTATCCCTATATTTTATTTTAAGAGTTTCATAAGTGTTACTTCTTACATTTAAGTCTGTGATCCATTTTGAGCTGATTTCTGTGTATGGTGTGAGATTGGGATTCAAGTTCATTATTTTGAATGTAGACATTCAGTTATTCTTAGCATCATTTGTTGAAAAGCCTGTTTTTTCTCCTTTGCGTTCCCTTGGCACCTTTGCTGAAAGTCAATGACCATAAATGTATAGGCTTATTTATGTATGAACTCTCTATTCTATTCCATCGATTTTTATGTCTGATGTTATGCCAGCACCACAATGTCTTGATTGCTGTCACTGTGTAGTAAGTTTTGAAATTAAGAACTATAAGTCCTCCAACTTAGTTCTTCAAAAGATGATGCTTATTTTAAAATAAAGACTTGTTTGTCATATAATTTGATTGTGTGTTGGAAAATAGTTTTAGATTTTGGGAGGTTTGCATAAGTTAGTCAAAGCTTTTGCCCTCCATGAAAGAATATTATGTGCCCAGCTGTTCAACAACACTCTCTCTCTCTCTCTCTCTATATATATATATATATATATACACACACACACACACACACACACACACACACACACACAAATATATATATATTTGTATATATATTCTATATATAAATGTATATAAATATATAAATAAATATATAAATATATATTCTATATTTATATATACAAATATATGTATAAAATTTCCTGAAAGTCTAAATTATGTATAAACATATATGTGTCTATATATATATATATATATATATATAAATATAAATATATGTATACAAGTTCTATAATAAATCTTCACATTCATTTGGAGTGGGCATGTGAGTCAGCCTTTGGCTGGTTGTTGAAAGCTTCTTGAAGAGCCTTATTTCAGAAGTTTGATTTGCTCAGTGGATGTTTGCCCATCACTTCCTCCATGTCATGGCCTGTGCTAGCTGCTGGGAGAGAGAGATAAAGGAGACATAATTGCTTTCAGGATGCTCACTATAGAGCAAGGAATGAGTCACAATGTTAGAGCTGAATTTTTCTTTCTTTTTTTTTCTTTTTTGAGACAGGGCCTGGCTCTGTCATCTAGGCTGGAGTGTAGTGGCATGATTACAACTCACTGCAACCTCCACCTCCTGGGCTCAAGCCCTCCTCCCACCTCAGTCTCTCGAGTAGCTAGGACCACAGGCACATGCTACCACACCCAGCTAATTTAAAAAAAAAACAAAACATTTTATAGAGTTTTCAGTAGGATTTCACCATGTTGTCCAGGCTGGTCTCGAACTCCTGAGCTCAAGCAATCTGCCTACCCTAGCCTCCCAAAGTGCTGGAATTACAGGCGTATCAGTACAGTGATACAGTGGCTGAGCCACTGCACCCAGCCATTAGAGTTGAATTTCTGGAGACTGTCAGTGCAAACTCCCTTGCTTTGTAGATATGAAAAGGAAACCTAGAGAAGGACAGCTTTGGGTGAAAGCCACAGTGTCCACACAAGCAAATAATGGTGAGCATAGTGCCTTGTATATAGTAGGTCCTCAATAAATATTCACCATGATTTACTTACTAGTTGGTGTGTAGGTTAGTGGCTGGAATATTTAACCATGAACACACAGACGACTCAGAATGTTGAGAATGTGCTCGGTTCCTTTCTGCAGTGAGTTTTAAAGATTCCTTTGTGCTCCCTGCCTAGCCTGGGGCTATTGCTGGGCTCTTGGCAACATCCACTTGGCTGAGCCCAGCAGCCCTTGCCCTGGAGACAGGAATTGCCCTTTTTTCCCCTTCTTTTTTTAATTTTTGGCACAGGGTGTCTTGAGACAGGTCGAATAGCCACCCTGGAGTTTTGCCAGAGTCACAAGATGAGGAAGGTCAAGAGGCAGAAGAGAGCAGGGTGAGGAGATGGGGAGGAAGTTTGACATCATGTGGTTTGAATGGCTCAAAATGCTGAGATGCCAGCTTTAGTTCAAGCGATTTAGACTTTCAGGAAGCCTGGCGTTTCCCCCTAGAGTCATTTGTTTAGTCCTGTCTGGTGGGCTTGGCTGGCCGATTCCACAGACTCGTGATCAAAAAGTTCTCTAGGCAGCACAGAGACGTGGCCTCCGTGCCTGCTGGGTAGACAAGCAATTCTAGGGCCCCAGGGTCTCCTGTGAACCAAGCATCGCCCAGATCAAGTCCCCAGGGTGGCAGATGTCTGGCATCAATTGTGGGTGGGGTGCAGCGGCGGGACACTGAGTTCAGTTCAAGAAAGCATTGCCAGATTTTGTGTGCTCTTCTGTGCCACTAACAGAGAAAATGAATTTGAATATGGAGCACGGTTCGGTGCACATCAGAAAGAGAAGGCAGAGTCCAGGTGAAAAGCAGGAATGGGACCACATTGCGAGGTAGAATGGGGCTCTGTTACTAGCCGGCTGGAGATGTCAGCTGCTGACATGGTATTCTCTACCTGAGTTTCCTCATTCAACACTGAATCCCCCGGCTCTGCCCTTCTTTCATCTGTAGGCCCAGTACCTTTCAGCAAATTGTGTAATGTACTTACCTGTTATGTTTGTGATTTACTGTCTTCCTCATCTCCTGCTCTGAAAGGACAGACATCTTGCTTTTTGTGTTTTGATGCATTCCAAGATTCTGGAAGACTTGGAAGACAGCAGGTGGTCCGTACACATTTGTTGAATATGAGTAGTCACAGTGCCAATTTTGCTGTGTTGTTACGCGGACAAAATGACTTTCTATTGTCGTATGCTTGGGGCAGTGCCAGCCCTGAGCAGCGTGCCCTGAACGGCATTTCAGCACACAGCGAGGGCTGGATCTGTCGAGCAATCCCACGTCCCATGTCTGGGCAGGCCTAGGACAGCTCTGCTTTTAACCTGTTTACTGGAATAATTGCTAACAGTGCTTTCTTTCAGTTAAAAAAAAATTGCTCATTTTAGCTAGTAAATTATATGGTTTTGTTACATGTGTTTTTACTCATTTAAGAAACCAAAAAAAAAAAAAAAAAAAAAATCTGCCATGTGGCGTGCACCTGTAATCCCGGCTGCTCGGCAGGCTGAGGTGGGATGATGCTTGAGCCCGGGAGTTCAAATCCAGCCTGGGCAACGTAGAAAGACCCTAACTCTACAAAAAGCAGAAAAAGGAAGAAGAAAAAATATACTGATTAGGTATCATGCTAAGAGCAACGGCCATAGTGCCTTTCCTTTTAGAGCTTACTGTCTTCAGACTTTCTCACTGGAGAACTTGCAAAATTAAATAATTTAAATTTAAAACTGTTGGAACTTTAAATTATCTGAAGCTTGAGAGAAATGTGACTATCTGGGTTAAGTCACATAGCATGCAGTTACAACTTCTGCTTTTTTTTCCTGTAAATGATTACGAATGACTGAATGACACCGGAAATAAAACCCCCTGCATGGCGGCCCCTCAGAAGGTTACTCTTGTCCTCACAGAATGTTAAAGCTGTCTTCCATGGAAGGGAGCAAGCCGCCCTAATCAAATCGCTGTAACATGTAACCAGCCTTGTATGAAAAATGTTGCAACCTTGCTACAACTGTCTGCCTGTGGTAAGCACAACATTAGCTTCTCCACTTTACAGCAGGGACCCTGTGCTTTTGGGGTCTGTGTTTTCCTGGTGACCGTTCTCAAGCTCTGTACTCAAATAAACCCCATACTTCATCATATTTTCCGTTTCACCTTGTGTAAGGTTGACAAACTTTAAGAACATAATTAAGTAGACAACCTCATGACCTGAACACACGGTTAATAATAATAATTGGATTGACATCCATATGGTTCCCCACTGTTTTAGGAGAGGTTTATTTTTGTTTTTTTAAAATATTGATCCATTTGCATGCTTTGTATAGTAACCCAATGAGGTAGAAGTGACTACCGTCACCCTTTTACTGATTGCAACAACTGGGGTCTGAGCACCAGCCACTTGGTGAGGGTTGCAAAGCCAGGGCACTCCAGTCTCAAAGCCCGGATTCCCATGGGCTTTCCTGCTGAGTCACACTGTCTGCTGGGAGCTGTCGACCCACCGTCTCTTTCTCTGACTTCTGCCTGATAATTCTACATTGCTCAGGAATAAGCAGCTTTTTTCTTATTATTTCCTACACATACATAGGTTACACTCCGATTAAAGGCAGGATGGATACACACCTTGAATTAAGGGGAAGGCTGAAGCCTAGACTTCTTCCCATCTCTAGTCCTGCTTGGTCAATGAAGTTCCTGAGTCCTCAGTTCAGGTCTGAGTCAGCCCTGCGGAGCAGGGACAAAAACGGCAGCTTTTTCATGTTCCTCTGCCTCCCTCTAGTGACTCAAGTCCAAAATAGTGCGTCTGGGAACTATTGCGAGAACAGGGCCCCTGCAAAATGCTGAGCTTCCTCTATTCCTTCTGCCCTTTCCTCCCTCACGCCTACCACGTGTGAAGCACTGTACTCAACGTGAAGGACACAGAAAGAAAAGCCTGACTCAGCATCTCCCTGCTCGGGTTGCCTTGGCAACTCCTCCGTGTACCCAAAGAAGCAAAGAGGACTTAACAGTTTCAAAGAAGGGCCGGGCGCGGTGGCTCACGCCTGTAATCCCAGCACTTTGGGAGGCCGAGGCGGGTGGATCACGAGGTCAAGAGATCGAGACCATCCTGGTCAACATGGTGAAACCCCGTCTCTACTAAAAATACAAAAAATTAGCTGGGCATGGTGGCGTGTGCCTGTAATCCCAGCTACTCAGGAGGCTGAGGCAGGAGAATTGCCTGAACCCAGGAGGTGGAGGTTGTGGTGAGCTGAGATTGCGCCATTGCACTCCAGCCTGGGTAACAAGAGCGAAACTCCGTCTCAAAAAAAAAAAAAAAAAAGTTTCAAAGAAGAGTGGCAGTAACTACCTTTTCTTTTCTGAGCTTTCTTGTGTGAAGTGCAGCACTGTGTGGCCTTTAAGAGTTCCATTAAGGGCTGGGCATGGCGGCTGACACCTGCACATCTCAGCAGTTTGGGAGGCTGAAGTGGATGGATCACTTGAGGTCAGGAGTTCGAGACCAGCCTGGCCAACATGGTGAAACCTTGTCTCTACTAAAAATGCCAAAATTATCCAAGTGTGGTGGCAGGTACCTGTAGTCCCAGCTACTTGGGAGGCTGATACAGGAGAATCACTTGAACCTGGGAGGCGGAGGTTGCAGTGAGCTGAGACTGTGCCACTGCACTCCAGCCTGGGTGACAGAATGAGACTCTGTCTCAAAACCAAAACAAAAGAGTTCCATTAAGGGAAGCAGGACCACTTTTAAACGCAGTGTCTGCGCACGACCTCCTGACTGCCTGGCTGCTGCTTTTCCTCCCTGCTTCCTGTCCTCCCTTCCTCTCTCCCCTGCTCTACTCTCCCATCCTTCCCTGGTGCTCTTTTTGTGTATTTTTCTCCTCTGCCAATCAACATGCAGGGCAACGAAGCCAGGCATAGCAGCAGGCACTGCCTGGCCCTGCTGGTCACTCTCACGCCTGAAGAGCTTGTTTACGTCTGTGCTGAAACATCTAGTTTCCAGCAATGTGTAGACAGTGAACACTCAGAGGTGGGGTGGGGCAGGAGTCAGACTTCTCAAGGACACCGTAGTCAAACAAACACTAAGGAGTTCGCTTCCAGTGTCTTAGAGCAAGGCAAGGCTGTGGAGTAAGGTCCCTTTACCAGCGTCTTAGAGCAAGGCAAGGCTATGGTATAGGGTCCCTTCTACTTGGAATGGAGAAAAGGGCTTCTGATGTTCTTTTATTTATTTATTTTTTTTGAAATGGAGCCTTGCTCTTGTCACCCAGGCTGGAGTGCAATGGCGCGATCTCGGCTCATCACAACCTCCGCCTCCCGGGTTCAATCGATTTTGCTACCTCAGCCTCCCAAGTAGCTGGGATTACAGGCACGTGCCACCACGCCCAACTCATTTTTGTATTTCTAGTAGAGACGGGGTTTTGCCATGTTGGCCAGGCTGGTCTCAAATTCCTGACCTCGCAGTCTGAAGTGCTGGGATTACAGGCGTGAGCTACCGCGCCCCGCCTGATGTTCTTTTTCCACAAGGATCCAAACACCTTGGTTTGGCCATCACCACCTGCGGACCCCAGCTCGGCATTGGTGTCTTCATTCCCCTCTGCTGTCCCTGGGGCATATCCAGGGTCCCTGGACCATGAGTTCCCAGCTCACTCTCAGGTTCCTGCCAACTTCGGTGGAACTCAGATGAGACCTCTGCTAACCACAGAAACAAAGCTGCTCCCATGCTCATGGCCCGAGGAAACTCCTGAAAGGTGTTAGATGGATGCTTCATATACTGTGTCAGGCCATTTTCATCTATGCACCTCGTATTATTGTGTCTGAGCACAGCGTATTGCAGTCCAGTGTCTATCTCTCCTACTGAAATGGAGACAGCTAGAGGGTCGGCATGATGCGAATTGATTTTTGTATTCCCAGTGTCTGAGACATGGTTGGTGCTCAATAATTGCTTGTTTCAGGGATAAATGAATGAAAAAAAAAGAATGAGTGATCATTAACCTCAGCGAAACCTTGTTCCCAAAGTCACACACACACTAATTTATTTCCTCCGAAGGTCAGATGCTAGGCCAACAGGTCTTCATGATTTTATAATCTCTGTGGCGACAGAGAAGACATTAGGGTGCATTTGAAGAAAAGATAGAAGATAGCAGGCTACAAAGGCCAAAAAATGCGGGAGAGGAAACGATAGAAAGTGCCTACTGAGTCTAATAACTGAGAGACGGTTTTCAGGATTATGGTCAGAGTTTTAGTAGCAAGAATTAAAAAATGCTCAGAATTCTGCCCTTTCCTTGCCAAGTTTAGATAAGGGCAAAAATCCTTTAATGGCATTAAAGAGAAAGAGAGTGAAAAGAAAAAACAGAGAGAATGAGAGCATGGAAACTGTGGCCAGAGGACTAACTCGAATACTTGCAATACTCAGATAAAAAGCCCTCTTTCATGCCAGACTCGGACAATGGATTCTCTTTTCTTTTCTTTTCTCCTCTCTCTCTCTCTCTCTCTCTCTCTCTCTCCCTCCCCCCCTCCCCCCCCCGACATTTTTCCTCCCTCCCTCCCTTCCTTCCTTCCTTCTTTCCCTTTCTTTCTTTTTGAGATGCGGTCTGACTCTGTTGCCCAGGTTGAAGTGCCATGGTGCAATCTTGACTCACTGCAACCTCCACCTCCCAGGTTCAAGTGATCCTCCCACCTCAGCCTCCCAAATAGCTGGATCCATAGGTGTGTATCACCACACTCAGCTAATTTTTTGTAGTTTTGGTAGAGACAGGGTTTTACCATGTTGGCCAGGCTAGTCTCAAACTCCTGAGCTCAAGCAATCTGCCCACTCGGCTCCCAGAGTGTCAGGATTACAGGCATGAGCCACCGCACCCAGCTGGATTCCGTGTTTCCTAGTGAGAGCTTCATAACTAACAGATGTGCTTTTCTGGGCAGCAGTGTTCCTTCGGGCAGATCTGTGCATCGGGCAGCTCTCTGTTTGCCACCGTCTCACCTTGACTTCTGTGACCTGTCTCCTTTTGTGCTCCAGACCCCACCCAGGGCACTGCCTGCTGCCTTGCTGGCCTTGCTGGCAGTTTTGCAAATCACATATGACAGTAACTTATGGTTTATTACCCAGTGCTATTGGCATTTTCACTGGGGAACCACAGAGCCCCGCAAGTCTTTCTGAACTCAAGAATAAGATTTTTTTTTTTTTTTTTTCAGACGGAGCTTCACTCTGTTGCCCAGGCTGGAGTGTGGTGGCAGTATCTCAGCTCACTATAACCTCTGCCTCCTGGGTTCCGGCGATTCTCCTGCCTCAGCCTCCTGAGTAGCTGGGACCATAGGCACACGCCACCATGCCCAGCTAATTTTTGTATTTTTAGTAGAGATGGAGTTTCACCATGCTGGCCAGGATGGTCTGGATCTCTTGACCTCATGATCTGCCCACCTCAGCCTCCCGAAGTGCTGGAAGAATAAGATTTTTAATAGCAAGGGGTTAAGTGTGGTGGTGTGGGAAGGTGGATATTTTGAAGAGGGAATTAGCCTCACTTCTTCCCAACTATGCCCCAGAGCCCACTAGATGGCTCAAGTTCTTTATCCTGCTCTGTCCACATGGATTGTCATATGATTCTAGGTCTAGAGGAGGCTAATTGCTGCTGCTGGAAGTGTCAGGCTTTGAAGGGCAAGTGCGGGAGTGCTGGCTACTTTATGGGACTATAACACTAGTGCATGCCTGTGCCCATGGGGGACATTGGCAACTCCAAAATCTCACAGGTTGGCACCTATTACCACTGTTGTCCTGTTTCCATGCAGCTGGGAGACCTTGGTGGGAGTGATGATTTCTTCTTGGTTCAATCTCAAGTCAGCCATGTGGCTACCAAGAGCTTGCACATTCAGAGGGCCCATCCTGGGGGACATTTGGGCCACTTGTTTTGGGCCATTGTAGCAACTAACACTTTTCATATTTTACCAGCATGGAGAAAAAGCATTATGATAATGATGTCCTTTGGAATTGAGATAGTTTGTAAGGAGTGAAATCTAAAGCATTGTATGGATTTAAAATGCACAACATTTGGCCGGGCATGGTGGCCCATGCCTATAATCCTAGCGCTTTGGGAGGCTGAGGCAGGTGGATCTCCGGAGGTCAGGAGTTCGAGACCAGCCTGACCAACATGGAGAAACCTTGTTTCTAGTAGAAATACAAAATTAGCTGGGTGTAGTGGCACATGCCTGTAATCTCAGCTACTCAGGAGGGTGAGGCAGGAGAATCGCTTGAACCCTGGAGGCAGAGATTGCAGTCAGCCAAGATCGCACCATTGCGCTCCAGCTTGAGCAACAAGAGTGAAAGTCTGTCTCAATATATATAGTGTATGTGTGTATATATAGCATATATATACACACATACACTATATATAGCTTATATATATACACTGTATATATACACATCATATACTATATATATATAGTGTGTGTGTATAGGTATATATATAAAAGAAATATCCTTGGGTTAGAATTAATTTATGTTAATTGGAGATGACTTAGAGCACTTATATCATCCTAAAATTGTTCTTTTAAAATTCAGAACTGTGTTCCAGACAGTTTCTAACACCAACTAGCCAAGTTACTTTTTTTTTTTTTCATGACTAAAAGGAAAAATTAGTACAATGGGGCCGTGTTCTTTTGAGCTCTAACCTGTGGTTCCAGAATTTGGCTGTAAAATAACGTTAGCTGAAGTCGCTCCCCAGTGGCTAAAATGGTGATTGCAAGTTATACCAACGCAGAATTTGTAGTATGGTACTGGGTAATTTTAAATTATAATTTTAAAATTAATTTCCCAGTTTATTTTAATGTTTCAATTAAGTTTTGTTTTGAAAAAGGAGAAAGAGAGTCACTTCCCAGTCAATGTGTTGTGTTTAAGCAGAAGGCTTTTACCATTTTTATAGTCACAAAACAGTTATGAATAATGCTATGAGATGAATATGTCTTTGTGCAGATCTTAGGATAACATGTTCATTCTGAAATAAGACGTGCCTCCTGAGGCACTGAGAGAATGGGCCATCGTGGGCTGGGAGCGGTGGCTGATGCTTGTAATCCCAGCACTTTGGGAGGCCAAGGTGGGTGGATTACCTGAGGTCAGAAGTTTGAGACCAGCCTGACCAACATGGCGAAACCCCGTCTCTGCTAAAAATACAAAAAATAGCTGGGCGTGGTGGCGCATGCCTGTAATCCCAGCTACTCGGGAGACTGAGGCAGGAGAATTGCTTGAACCCAGGAGGCAGAGGTTGCAGTGAGCTGAGATCGTGTCACTGCACTCCAGGCTGGGTGACGAGAGCGAGACTCTGTCTTAAAAAAAAATGAGGCATCTGGAGGGGGCGATACTGGAGCAGAAATCAGGAGGAGGCGTGTGGGAAGTAGAAAAGTTCCTCTTTAAAGTTTCCTTTCTTGTTAAAGAATAAATCATAAGTGCTAATAACTTTGTTAAGCCCTATCCTATGTAGCTGTTGGACATGCCATGGTTACAGGCATGTACTACCCTCTGTGTCCTTGTACTTAAACTGAGATATCTGTGCTGAACGTGCTCACAGGCATGTCCCAGCTAGCCATTGCTTTTACCTGTTTAGAAAAGTTTTAAGTTGTGAGCCAATCTGGTTTCAGTTTAGATTGTGAGGTTTGGCTCCAACCAGTGGAGATCAGACACAGCAGTAAGGATGACCCCAAATGCATAAGGAATAACTATGTCTGCTTTTCCCTTGTTTATTGTACTCTCCTGGCAAGATGGCTAATGAGAGTACCCTTCCTGCAGTCCAGGAAGCAAAAAAGTAAGAATTGCTTTTCTGAGAGATCCGTTGTCTCAGTGCTCATTTTTCTTTGCAGTACCGAGCATCTGTTTCCAGCAAGGTGCTGAGGTGAGGGGAGTGACTTCCAGGCAGCGGCTCGTATGGAGCCCAGAAGAAAGCATGTGGTGTGCTTGGAAAGCTACACGAGTCTGCACATGTGCGTGTGTGTGTGTGCTGTGCATGCATGGTGTGCATAGGTGTGCGCATGGTGTGTATGTATGATGTGTGTGTGGTTTATGCGTGTATGGCATTTGTGTCATGTGTATGGTGTGTGTGTATGGTGTATTCATGTGTGTGTATGGTGTTTGTCACGTGTATGGTGTGTTCCTGTGTGTATGGGGTTTGTTATGTGTGTGGTGGGTTCATATGTGTGTATGGTGTATTCAGGTGTGTGTATGGTGTTTGTGTCATGTGTATGGTGTGTTCATGTGTGTATGGCATATTCGTGTGTGTATGGTGTTATGTGTATGCTGTGTTTGTGTGTGTATGGTGTGTTCATGTGTGTGTGTGGTGTTTGTGTCATATGTATGGTGTATTCATGTGTGTGTATGGTGTATTCATGTGTGTGGTGTGTGTGTGTGCTTGTATATGTGTATTGTGTGTATGTGTGGCATTGTGTGTATGATGTGTATATGGCATGTGTATAGGGGGTGTGCATGTGTGATTACATGTGTGTGCTATGTGCATGGGATATACACGTGTGGTGTTTGTATATGGAGTGTGTGTGAATGCATGTGGTACGTGCATGTGACATGTACAAGTATGTGGTGTGTGTGCGTGTGTTCACATAACAGACAGAATAGTGTAATGAATCTCTATGAACTCATTATCTAGAATCAATTCATGACCAATCTTATTTCACCCTTATTCCCACTAACTCATTCTCCCTAGTATTATGTTAAAGCAAATCCCATATATCATTTTATCTGTAAAAACCTTATATGTATTTGTAAATAAGTATAAAATGATATATCTATATTGAAACTTTTCTAAAAATGTTTTTTTTTAACATAACCACAATACCATTATTACACCAAGAAAATTAACATTAATGTTTAGTATCAGCAAGTCCTTAGTCAATCATTCAAATTTCCAGTGGTCTTGTGCCATTTTTTTTTTTTTTAATCAGGATCCAGATAAGGTCCATACACTGAGATTCATTGATATCTTTTAAGTTGTCTTAGATCTATAGTTTTATGTTTCCCCACTTTTCCTTGCAATTTATTTATTGGCATTTACAGAACTGCCCAGTTCAGATTTTGCTGATTATACCTCCAGGGTGTACTTTGACATATTATCCTGTGTTCTGTATTTCTTATAAATTAGTACTTGGACATAGACGTTTGACCAAACTCAGGTTGATGGATTTAGTTTTTTGGCAAGACTACTTTTATTTATTTATTTATTGTGGGACAGAGTCTCACTCTTGTTGCCCAGGCTGGAATGCAGTGTCTAGATCTCAACTCACTATAACCTCCGCCTCCCAGCATCAAGTGATTCTCCTACCTCAGCCTCCCATGTAGTTGGGATTACAGGTGCCCACTACCACACCCAGCTAATTTTTGTATTTTTAGTAGAGGTGGGGTTTCACCATGTTGGCCAGGTTGGTCTTGAACTCCTGACCTCAGGTGATCTGCCCGCCTCAGCCTCCCAAAATGCTGGGATTACAGGTGTGAGCCATTGTGCCTGACCTTGGCAAGACTACCTTAGAGAAAGTATTCTGTTTTTCATGAGATAAACATTTCTTGATATCCAGTTGTCTTTCTTTTGGAGATATTAGTAGCTGTTTATGAACTCATTAGGTGATACTATTTATCCACTCAAACATTTATCGGATTTAGGTTGTTTATTGGTTTTTGCTATTATGAGCAATGCTGTTCTACATATTCTTATGCTGCCTCCTGGTAATAGCTTGAATATGAACTTCCTCAGAAGTGGAACAGGGGTCATAGAGTATGTTAATGTTCAGTTTTACTAGTCAATGCCAAATTGTCTTCCAAAGTGATTGTTGCAGTTTACACGTTGATCAGAAGGTGATTCATGAAGTGAATCTTGTGCAAGTTCGCTTCCTGGTCTCACTTTTCAAGTTTTGCCAATCTTATGAATATGTAATGGTTTTCATTTTCACCATGAGAGAGGGGGGCAAGGAAATTACTGTAAAGATTTTAAGTGACCAAGGATGTTTATCACCATCCGCTACTAATGGCCCAAAGAGGACAGTGGAAGAAAGAATCAAATCTGGTTGTATGTTGCTTGTGACTTCGTAGAACAGGCATTAATATGGGTGTTCACCTTAGCCAGAAGTTGAAGTATCTATTTCTTTTCCTTTTTTTCTTTTTTCTTTTTTTTTTTTTTTTTTTTTTTGAGATGGAG
>NW_022437040.1:4949663-4965411 GCF_009761245.1 Sapajus apella | reverse complement strand
CAATCATGGCAGAAGGCACCTCTTCACAGGGCAGCAGGAGAGAGAATTACTGCAAGCAGGAGAAATGCCAGACGCTTATAAAACCATCAGATCTCATAAGACTCATTCATTATCAAGAGAACAGCATGGGGGAAATTGCCCACATGATTCAATTACCTCAACCTGGTCCCGCTGTTGGTATGTGGGGATTAGGTGGACTGCAATTCAAGTTGAGATTTAGGTGGGAACATAGAGCCAAACCATATTCAGAAGGAAGACTTTCAACAAAACTAGAACTCTAGAAAGGCCAAATATTCAACTGAATGCCGTAGGAAGGGAATCATCAACACAGAACTTTTACATTAGTGTCCTTTTGTTCTCACTATAGGTTCAAATCTGAAGGCATTTTTTTTTTTTTAAATAGAGATGGAGTCTTGCTCTCTCTCCCAGGCTGGAGTGCAGTGGCACAATCTTGGCTCACTGCAACCTCTGCCTCCAGGTTCAAGTAATTCTCCTGCCTCAGCCTCCAGAGTAGCTGGGACTACAGGCATGCACCACCACGCCCAGCTAACTTTTCTATTTTTAGTTGAGACGGGGTTTCACTATGTTGACCAGGCTGATCTGGAACTCCTGACCTCAAGTGATCCTCCTTCCTCGGCCTCCCAAAGTGCTGGGATTGCAGACGTGAGCCACCACGCCTGACCTCTTTTTCATTTCCCATACACTGTCTGGAATTTCCAATTGGAATTTCATTTCAGCTAATCCTGAAAGAGCTTTCAAATGTCACAGTTTTGCTAATATATTTTATTCCATTTAGATTAAATGTATGTAACTCTACAGAAGGTTTTTTTTTTTATAGCTTGGAGGAGATAATGTATCATAAATATCAATATATTGGAAAGCTATCATTTTCATGGAATGGAGAAAATTAAGATAGCAAACTGAGATGAAGTCTCTCTGTTCATGCAGTTATTCCAATGGCAAAATTACAAGTCTTGTAATGTCAGAAGGTCAGTTCATTATGTCTTGGTGAAATTGTTAAAAAGCTGTTTGATGCCACGACAAACACAAAGTTTAAGAGCCCTGCTCAACTCCTCCACTGGAAGAAGACAGGTGGAAGCTCATAAACTGTGAGGAGAAAGGGGTACAAGTCAGCCTTTTACACTTTGGGCTACTCACTGCGCAATCAGTGTCTCCATGCTCTTCCTGTTGCGTTCAACAGCCATTACTTATCACGGACAAGAAATACTAGACTTCCTTGGATGAGCTGAAACGCTGTTACCCAGCTGTTCTCAGACCTTTCTTATTTCCTGCTTTGGTCTGATGATCTGTTGTTTCATTTTGAGATGATTTGCAACTGGCTCCTCTCAAGGGACATTTATGGGATCATTTCAAGGGTTACTTACTTGACAAGATATGTGCTTTTAAAGTGATGTAAATCCTTAAGTGAACAAAGCTCCTTAATTGGAATTGGAAGTGCCAGAGATCACAGTTGGTTTTCTGTTTGGAACACTCCATCATACTGACTGAGTGAAGCTGCTGCCTTCTGGGGAGGAAATTTAGGGCAGAGGGTGGGGCTTTATTTCTAGGTCAGCAGCTGTTGAGGTTGACCCAAAACAATGACATCACCCAGGGCTCTAAGTAGCAGTGGTGTTTGGAAATGCATAGGGGTATTTTAAATGGCCTGGTGGAGTTGGTGGTGGGAAGGATTGGCATTTAGTGCTTGGGAGCCAGGTAGGCAAAATGTCTTACAATGAGTTGAGCAATTCCACCTAGCAAATAGTCCTGCCCCCTGGTAGGGTGCAGTGGCTTATACCCAGAATCCCAGCACTTTGGGAGGCCAAGGCAGGTGGATCACTTGAGGTCAGGAGTTTGAGACCAGCCTGGCCATCACAGTGAAATCCTGTCTCTACTAAAAATACAAAAATTAGCTGGGTGTGGTGGTACACATCTGTTATCCTAGCTACTCAGGAGGCTGAGGCAGGAGAATTGCTTAAACCCAGGAGATAAAGGTTTCAGTGAGCTGAGATTGTGCCATTGCACTCCAGCCTGGGTGACAGAGTGAGATCCCCTCTCAAAAAAAAAAAAAAAAAGCAAGAATAGTCCTGTCAAAGATGTCAGTCATTTGTGTTGAGAAACATGGCTGACTATTAGAGCCACCACACAGATCTTGGAGTTTTATGGAAAATTCAGTGGTTCTTAGGCAATTGGTATATTTTTCAGCTTCTAGATTATAATAAGAGAGGAGTCTGCATAGTTCATAGACCAACTCAATTATCTGATAGGACTTAGGCTTTCCATTCTTTAAGCTCTTTGTCAGTTAGGTGAGGACAATCATAGCCGCTGCCTTTTATAGTCATGATGGAGATTAAATGATTTAATGTATTTAAAGCGCTTAGAGAGTTCCCTGGCACATAGTAGGCACTCAGAAAATATTTACTATTATTATTTTTTTTCCTCATGCCCCTGGGGAAAACTTGGAATTGCTTGACAGTTTCCAGAAACATCACTCTAGCCTTGGAAATCTCGAAAAGGGTGATATTTTCCATAGGAGGAGATAGATTCCTATGATGGCAAGTGATTGAAAAAAAGGATCATAATAACGCAATAGAAGGACATCAAAAGCAAATGTGAATGACTTCCTGATTTTGTCTAGAGATAGGCAAATTTAGCCCTGTTTTGTAAGTAAAGTTTTATTGGAACACTCATTTGTTTCCGTATTGGCTATGATTATTTTTCCACAGCAGAGTTGAATAGTTGCAACACAGACTGTATGGCCATCAAAACCTAAAATATTTGCTAAATTGTTTAATTGTTTTTTACAGAAATGTTTGCTGACCCTGGTACTGAGTTTACATTATGAGCTGGCTACTCATCACTGTCACCTGAGGGCCACATCTTTTTTTTTTTTTTTTTTGAGACGGAGTTTCACTCTTGTTACCCAGGCTGGAGTGCAATGGCGCAATCTTGGCTCACCGCAACCTCCACGTCCTGGGTTCAGGCAATTCTCCTGCCTCAGCCTCCTGAGTAGCTGGGATTACAGGCATGTGCCACCATGCCCAGCTGATTTTTTTTTTGTATTTTCAGTAGAGACGGGGTTTCACCATGTTGACCAGGATGGTCTCGATCTCTTGACCTCGTGATCCACCCGCCTCGGCCTCCCAAAGTACTGGGATTACAGGCGTGAGCCATCACGCCTGGCTGAGGGCCACATCTTATCAAAGCTCAGAAAGATAAACACAAAGGGTTTAGGATGGAGTGTTTTACAGTACTAGTAATACTGTACAATGATGATGATAGATAACATTTATTTGTTTACTGTGGTTACACACTGTTCTAAGCACTTTGTAGATACTAAGTCTTTTTAATAAACACAAAAATGCCCCACATCTCAGTACCCCTTCAAGTTTATTTAGTCACTGGCAAAGTTAGCCTATGAACCCAGATAATAGCTGAAAGTTGAGGAGAGACTTGTTTTTTTAAGAGATGGTGTCTTGCTCTGTTGCCCAGGTTGGAGTGAAGTGGCTCCCTCGTAGCTCACTGCAGCTTCAAACTCCTCGACTCAGGAGGTTCTTCCACCTCAGCCTCTGAGTAACTAGGACTACAGGCATGTGCCATCATGCTTGGTAAAAGAGGAGTGACTTTTAAATGTGATGGATTTATGGTAAGAAGACTTGCCCAAATATAACTTTAAAGTTAAAGGAGTGTTTAGTTATCTTGGAATTTGCTTTAAGATGGAAAATAAAGTTATTATCCTCAGATCAGTTTGGAGATCCAATGCAATTCCAGGAAAAATATCAAAAGGGAGTTTTAAAAGTGAAATTGAAGCTAACTTTAAAGTTCATTTGTAATAGCACATGTGTATATAAGAAAAAAATTTGAAAGAATTGCCTAGCAAAGATATCAAAACATGCTATAAAGTGATAATAACCAAAACAGTTGGTTCTTGATGGAAGAATAGATAAACAGCTCAATAGATTATAGTAGATAATATTCAAAGATAATATGCAAATGTATGTATGATAAAATAATTCACAACAAAGATAGATCTTTAAATCAGTGGGGGAAGGACAGAACCATTCAGAAAACAGCATTGGGTCACTTGGTTATGCATTTGGAAAATCAATAAGGTTAGATCCCTATCTCACATATATATTAAAGAAATTCACGATTGATTAGATTAGAATTGCCTGACCAATGTGCACCCTGGTATAGTATAAGTGGGTTACAAGTGACTTGAGTTATTGTTCCATCAACAGGTGTCTAGGTATAGCCTGATATTGTCAGAACTCCTAGGCTGGTTGCTGCCTTACACAATCATTTATGACCACAGTTGCTCATGTACTCTAGTTTTCTGTACAAATGTTGCAATTTTCTATGTGTTCAACCTCTCTAAAAAGGTTAGGGTAGTTTAAACAGCAAAAACAAATGAAACATAAATACTAAAACTTCTCATCAATGTCACCAATAAAAACAGTATCTCCCTACATTCCTTGGGCTCTTCTGCAACAATTTATTCTTCAATACAAATATTTTTAATCCTTGTTAGATGTAGACCTGAGAAGATAAAAATTATGCCACATATACATACACACTTTAGGAAGCACTGGATTAAATAGCTAAAAGAAAAATATTTGAGCTTTCCACTGCTGGAAAGGTTCCCTGAATTGTGTAGGTAGAACAGAGGGTCCCAGGCAGCTGGGGCTCACAGGGCAGCAACTGGAGAAAGAGAACTCTGATGTCTGCAGGGGATCTCAAGCAGTGGGAAAAACTACCCTTAAATCAGACATTTTGTTGATGTTTTCCAATAAAATTTAAAGCAAGATCTGAAAGAACCAAACAGTTTCCAAGTAACTTTATCACATCGCAGAACAAAGCTCAAAACTGTTTTTAAGAATACAGAAATGTCCAATTCTGTCCAAAGAAAAAGTGACAACATTCAGCATTAATAACAGATTACCAGACACACACAGAAACAGAAAAATAAATCAGAAGGGGACAAATCAACAAATCAAACTGACCCTAAAATGACACAGATAATGAAATGAATAGACAAGGACATGCAATGTGTTATTATAACTGCACTCTGTACTTTCAAAAGCTAGAAGTATTGAACACATTAAGTATAGACATAAAACATATTTTAAAAACTGACATTCTAGAGGTGAAAACAGTAATGTCTGAGATAATCAATACATCGATTAGGATTAATGGGAGACTAGATATTACAGAAGAAAATATTTGTACAGAAGTAAAGATTTGTACATCTGAAAACATAGCAATGTGTTTGTTTCCAAGACCCTGAGAAAAAAGTGATAAAGAAAACAAACAAAAAAGAGAAAACCCCCAATGAACTATGGGATAACTTCAGGTTGCCACATATGTCTGCAATTGGAGACCCAAAGAAGGGGGAGACAGAAAATAAAGAAATAATAGCTTCCAACTTTCCAAGTGTGATGAATACTATTTTTTAAATTTTAATTAATTTTTTTTTTTTGAGACAGAGTCTCACTCTTGCCCAGGCTGGAGTATAGTGGTGCAATCTCTGCTCATTGCAACCTCTTTCCTCTGGGTTCAAACGATTCTCCAGCTTCAGCTTCCCAAGTAGCTGGGACTGCAGTTGTGAGCCACTGTGCCCAGCTAATTTTTGTATTTTTGGTAGAGATGGGTTTTTGCCATGTTGGCCAGGCTGTTCTCAAACTCCTGAGTGCAAGTGATCCACCTGTCTCGGCCTCCCAAAGTGCTGGAATTACAGGCGTGAGCCACTGTGCCCAGCCTGATGAAGACTTTAAATCCACAGACCCAATAAGCTGAATGAACTCCAAGCACAAGAAACACGAAGAAAACTGCACCAACATGTATTTTAATCATATTTCTTAAACCTAGTGACAAAGAGAAAATCTTAATCCCAAGAAAATCCCCCCCAATTTTTTTTCCCTCTCGCCCTCCCCCAACACCTCAAAATTTACAGGAAATTTCAGCTCATTCATGAACCTCAGGCTGAGAACCTTCTAATTTAGCTTATGGAGGTGAAGGCAATGAGAACAAGCTTGTGTGTGGTAACAGGGAGGGGCCAAGTCATACTGCACACCAGTGGTTAAAGTTTGGTCACTGCCATTGTAGAATTCCTTCTGTGCTGAGAACCCCAGAACTGTATGTTTCTGTGTTCTATTCTGGGGTTGTTGGGGTCAAGTTATAAATGCAGCCCCGTTGTTGACAGTTGCTTCTAATGTTTTTCTCTGCCTCTCTCTCTCTCTCTCTCTCTCTCTCTCTCTCTCTCTCTCTCTCTCCCTCTCTTTCTCTTTTTGAGACAGAGTCCCTCGCTCTGTCACCCAGGCTGGTGTGTGGCTGGTCTTGAATTCCTGACCTCAGGTGATCCGCCCACCTTGACCTCCCAAAGTGTTGGGATTACAGGCATGAGCCACCATGTCTGGCCTGTTTTTCTCTCTTGAAAAGGACTGGACCAGTTTATAGAATACTTGGCAAATGAGCTGGTGGGAATCAAATATCTATTAGGGTATAGCCATGTGAATTCTTGATATGATTGACAAGATATACAATAAATGCAAAATACAAAGATTCTTCTTCTTTTTTAGAATTTAATTTTTTATTTCAGTAGGTTTTTGGGGATACAGGTGGTTTTTGGTTACATGTATAAGTTCTTTAGTGGTGATTTCTGAGATTGCGTGCCCCCATCACTGAGAAGTGTACATTGTACTCACTGTGTGGTCTTTTGTTTCTCACTCCCCTCCCACCCGTCCCCTTGAGTCCCTAAAGTCCATTATATCATTCCTTTTTTGTTTTGTTTTGTTTTTGAGACAGTCTTGTGCTCTGTCACCCATGCTGGAGTGCAGTGGTACGATCTCAGCTCACTGCAACCTCCACCTCCTGGATTCAAGCGATTCTCCTGCCTCCATCTCTGGAGTAGCTGGGACTGCAGGCACGTGCCACCATGCCCGGCTAATTTTTTGTATTTTTAGTAGAGATGTGGTTTCACCATGTTAACCAAGATGGCCTAGATCTCCTGACCTTGTGATCCACCTGCCTCAGCACCCCAAAGTGCTGTGATTACAGGTGTGAGCCACTGCACCGGCCCACTATATCATTCTTATGCCTTTGCATCCTCATAGCTTAGCTCCCACTTACAAGTGTGAAGATATGATGTTTGGTTTTCCATTCCTGAGTTACTTCACTTATAATAATGGCCTGCAGCTCCATCTAAGTTGCGGCAAAAGACGTTATTTCATTCCTTTTTATGGCTGAGTCGTATGCCATGGTGTATACACACCACATTTTCTTTATCCATTCGCTGGTTGATGGGTACTTAGGTTGGTTTCATATTTTTGCAGTTGTGAATTGTGCTGCTATAAGAATGCATGTGCATGTGTCTTTTTCAAATAATGACTTTTTTTCCCCTTTGGGTAGATACCCAGTGGTGGGATTGCTGGATTGAATGGTGGTTCTACTTTTGGCTCTTCAAGGAATCTCTGCACTGTTTTCCATAGGAGTTGTACTAGTTTACCTTCTCACCAGCAGCAGTGTAAAAGTGCTGTCTCTTCATGACATCTATGCCAACATCTATTATTTTTTGACTTTTAAATTATCATTCTTGCAGGAATACGGTGGTAAGATTATTCTTCTTAGTTCGCTCTGGGATTTGGTTATTTTGTAGCCTGACCTGGTCAGCAGGTTCAGATTTCTTCTTGATAAATTCACCGTCACAGACACCACCACTGTAACATATTCTTAAAGGAAATACAAGTCTGGGACACTAGAGGTCTCCCCCTTACCATATAACAAATGTTATCTCAAGGAACTGTTAAAAGCACAATTTCCATGGCAACATGAAACGGGTGTGTTGTCTTTAAGTGGGAGGACGAGAGGGTTAAAGAGGAAAACTGAGTAACAGCAGGGGCAGTTAAAAGTGTGCAGTTTCCCCTTTCTGTTAGTTGGATGTCATTGGTTGTTATTTGAAATACAGACTGAAATTTGAGTAGGCTTTGCTGGAGTTAGATTTTCCACTTGTTTTTCAGATTTGTATCTTTGGTTGGACACCCAAAGTTTCTTAAAGCCTGCAGCACTGGAAAAAAACCAAAACAAACCAAAAACAAAAAGACAATAACCGTGTCATGCACACGCACCTGCAGAGAAATTCTCTTCTTCTCTAGATTTTACTTTGAAAATCCACATTCAAGTTGAATTTCAGTCAAACCCCAAATTAGAATTGAAGTAACTGTTCTGATGTCCAGAATGCATGCAATCTAAAATGATGCTAGTGTGATGCTCAGCATCTATTGATCTATCCCTGCTTGTGCTGGCATCTTCCCCAATGGTGGCTGTCTTAGACCCTGAGCCCCCAATGTTGCCTCAGTTGGACGATAGAGTGGGCACGTGCACATTCAGGTGTGCAGCCAGGTGAGAGTATCCAGCCAGGTGAGCGGACAGGACATGTGCTGGGAGGAGGGAAGCAGTGAGCTCTGTTAGTTGGAATCCTCCCTCTCACTCCGCGGCTCTTGGCTCTCCAGTGGCTGAAGTAACTTTAGATTTTTAATGTCATTCCTATGTCTCCGGCTTCTCTACATGGCTTGCTCCTAGCGAAAGTCCCTTCACTTCCACTGTCTCCCAGACGCACATCTCCTTCTACCATCTCCCAGACTCTCGCCTTCTTCCACCCTCTCCCAGAGGCAAGCCTTCTTTCACCATCTCCCAGGTGTGCATCATCTTGTCTTATGAGCCTCCCCAGGTGCCTCCAAAACTCTTTTCTTCTGAAAGCATATTCGACAGCAACAGTTCTGACTTTTTCCAAATAACAACATCCTTGTTTTAAAATTCAGTACATGTTGCTGTTTGTATTTTAAAATATCACCTGTGAAGTTATAGAAGCTTTGGAGGTATTGAAAGGAAAAGACACATCTCTAAAACCCGAGGCTTGGAAAAAGTTCTCAGGTCACTAAACTTCCTTGACATTCGTAGTCTCTTGCCAGAGGACGCCGACGAATGACAAAGAGCTGACAGGGAAGGCTAAGGACACTGGTGAGAATGGGTGCTCCTTCATGGCGGAGGTCAGCCTGGCCAGCTCTGACGTCCCCAGGAGGCAGGAAGCAAGGCAAAGTCTGGTTCCTTTTTTGTTTCCACCCTTTCTTTCCCCCTTTCTCCCCACTTATGTGTTACTACAGGAAAGAGGAAGGAAAACCTGCCCACCACGGCTTTAGAGACTTTCCCAGTTCTCACCTGACCTCTGGCATTCAGCTCAGGAGCCCTCAATGCTCCTCTGTCCACCCAACGTCCTGTGGCTAATTATAGGATCATAGAATCAGTGGGAGGCCTGGCGACTGACCCATCATAACGGAAACCTTAGGTTCAAAAATCTTCTTTTTTTTTTTTTTTTTTTTTTTTTTTTTGAGACGGAGTTTCGCTCTTGTTGCCCAGGCTGGAGTAAAATGGCGCGATCTCGGCTCACCGCAACCTCCGCCTCCTGGGTTCAGGCAATTCTCCTGCCTCAGCCTCCTGAGTAGCTGGAATTACAGGCATGCGCCATCATGCCCAGCTGATTTTTGTAGTTTTAGTAGAGACGGGGTTTCACCATGTTGACCAGGATGGTCTCGATCTCTTGACCTCGTGATCCACCCGCCTCGGCCTTCCAAAGTGCTGGGATTACAGGCGTGAGCCACCGCGCCCGGCCTTGTTCAAAAACCTTCTAACTGTGTCTGATAAAGTTACATTTCCTGTGCTTTTCCAGCCCCAGCTCAAGGAACTGTCAGCCTTCCAGGGAAGGAGCCGGTCTGTCTCTGTCTATCAATCATCTATCTATCTACCTACCTATCAATCAATCATCCATCTATCTACCTATATATTCTGCCAGTCATCTGTGTCCACATTATCTGTTTATCCATCATTCATCCAACCATCCATCTGTCCATTTATCCCATCTCTATATCTATCTTATCTAACACCTATCAGTCATCTACCTATCAATCTATCATCCATCTATCTATATCTATGTATAATCTATTCCATCAATCATCTATCCCTGTATGATTTTTCTACCTATCTATATTTACCTCTTATATCTTCACTATCTTATCTATTATCTGTCTATTTCTATCTTTATACTTACCATCAAATCTATTTATATGTGTGTGTACATATGTGTGTGTACCTATATATTGTTTGTATATTTGAAGTAATAAATACACATAATTAAAAAACCCTTTAGCTGTTTCTCCTTACTATATCTTAGGTAGATTTGTGTGTTACTCTTTCCTCATGTTTAAATTTTTTTTTCTTTTTTTTCTTTTTGTGTCATGTTTCCTCATGTTTAAATTTTGAGCTGATGTTTGGACTTCCTGTTGAGGAAGATGACAAGTTTATTTAATCAATTCCCCATACACATACCCTTCATGCTCCGTCGTTCTCTCAGTCAGGTTATAACTCTCAGTTTGATTAATTTGGCATTTATATCATCATTACTCACAGTGGATCCATTTAATGTATGATAATTATCTTTGCATTTTTGACAAATTATTCTTTTATCCAGAATTAATAAAATAGTTATTAATATGCTTGGGTTTCTGTGTATCACCCACTCTGAAATCTCTGACAGAACCAAAATCTCCTTTTTTTTTTTTTTTTGAAATGGAGTCTTGTTCTGTCACCCAGCCTGGAGTGCAGTGGTGCCACCTCGGCTTATTGCAACCTCCGCCTCCTGAGTTCCAGTGATTCTCCTCTATCAGCCTCCTGAGTGGCTGGGATTACAGGTGCACACCACCATGCCCGGTTAATTTTTGTATTTTTAGTAGAGATGGGGTTTCACCATGTTGGCTGGGCTGGTTCAAGACCTTGAACTCCTGATCTCAGGTGATCTGGCCTCTGAAAGTGCTGGGACCACAGGTTTGAGCCACTGTGTCTGGCTGAAATCTCCTTTTGCTACACTAAAACATACCACACCTTTGAATCTGTGTGTTGGGTTTCTTCCCTGAGGGAGTATTATGTGGACCCTGGAGGCAGGGTCTCACTTTGTTACCCAGGCTGGTCTCAAATTCTTGGGCTCAAGGGATCCTCCCACCTTAGCCTCCCAAAGTGCTGGTATTACAGGCATGAGCTACCATGCTCAGGCTACAATTATTGTCTTCGGAAACACTAAGGAAGTATTATATTCACATTACAGCCACGAACTAGACCAGGTGCTATAAAAACTCAGCGCCTGACTGGCTTACTGTCTGACTGGTTTTTCTCTAGACTTTACCACTATGGCATGGCTGCTGGCATTACCTTCTTTTCATAATCATTGCATAAACTTCCTTTGTTTCAGTCACTCTTCCATGGGTCCTTTGTCCCCAGGTTTCCATGTCTTTGTCTCCCTTGCTTTGGTTCCCTCCCCTGAGATGACCTATTTCCTCACTCCCACATTTTTTGGTGAAATACATCCTCTCAATAACAGCTACATGGAGGATAATTCTTTTAAGAACTTGGTTGTCTGAAAATGTCTCTATTATATTTTAACATTTGAATCATATATTCAATCATAGATAATTGATCATAGATCTAGTTATAGAATTGTATGTTCAAATTTATTGTCTATTGGCATTTTGAAGATACTGTTCCAGTGTCATGTAACTTTTTGTTACTATGAGCAGTCCAATACCATTCCAATTCCTGATCCACTGTGTGTGGCCTCTCTTGTTTTTTATGGGAGGTTTTTGGATCAACTTCTCTCTCTCTCATCACTAGTGTTCTGACATTTTTTTAAATTATGTGCTTTGGGGTAGATCTTTTCTTCATTTGTTTTATTGGACCCCAAAATAGCCTGTTCACACTGAAAAACCTATGTATTTCAGTTCTGGGACGTTTTCTTGCACTGTGTCTTTCATGACTTCCTTCTGATCTGTTTTTTTCTCCATAATTATTATTATTTAGACATGGACCTTGGAACTGAAACTTATTTATCTATTTTCCAAACATTTTTAAACTCTCCTTTTGGATCTATTTTTTTTGGAAGTTTCTTTAATGTTCTAAGTTTTTATAGCACCTGGTCTAGTTCATGGATACTTCCTTAGTGTTCCTGAAGATAATTGTAGTCTGGGCATGGTAGCTCATGCCTATAATCCCAGCACTTTGGGAGGCTAAGGAAGGAGGATCCCTTGAGCCCAAGAATTTGAGACCAGCCTGGGTAACAAAGTGAGACCCTGTCTTTACAAAAACTCAAAAGAGTAATCGGGCATGGCAGTGCACACCTGTGGTCCCAGCTACTTGGGAGGCTGAGGTGGGAGGATCACCTGAGCCCAGAAGGTGCAGGCTGCACTGAGCTCTATTTGTTACACTACACTACATCCTGGTGACGGAGTGAGATCCTGTCCCAAAAAAGAAAAAAATTCAATGTTTTCGTCTCAGCTACATTTCAAGCCCGCACTAGCCCCATGCAGCTACCATATTGCACAGTGCAGATGTGGTACATTTTCATCACAGCAGAAAGTTCTGTTAGATTGTGTCAGAATTCAGAGTTTGTGGTACATTTTGTTCATGACTTTATTTCCACCTATGGTATTAATTTGTCACGTGTTATAAGAAAAAACCTAGGTGCACTTAAGCGTTTTTGACAAATGAAGGCTGAATGACATAGGACACGCTGCACAGTTGGTTTTTCCTTGATAGTTCCAGTAGAGACACGTGGTGCATAGATCGAGCCATCGTACCGTGTGTGCTCATTCAACCATGCTAAAATCAGAAGAAACCGTACCATGGTAGTTAAGACACATTGACATGGAAGGTTTATTTTCAGCCTCATCATGTCATCATCACAAAAAATCAATCTCGTTGAGTCAGTGTTATTACTTTTGTAGTTTTCTTTGTATTAACTTTGTATCTTGCTTTTATAGCTGTATAAGAACGATAAAGTAGAACTTTATATTTTTTACTTCTTCATATTTAGGTTTGATACCCCCTCCCTTTGTGATCGATCAGATACAATTATTTTTCCTATGAAGGAGGTCTCCAAATGATTTATGTTGGGCTCCATCAGTAAAATAGGTAAAATAGCAATGCTGACGTATTAGCGGGTGCCTATTCCACATTAGGTACTTCCATGTGCTTCACACGGATGATGTTACTCACTTCTCTTACGGCCAGCGCTATTATTTTCCTCATTTTATTTTTTGTCCTCATTTTAGAAAGGAGGAGACTGAGGCTCAGAGTGTTTAAGTGACTTGTCCAAGGTTATGAACCACATCGGGGGTGAAGCTGGGTGTGACCTGAGCAGTCTGACTCCAGAATCCACTTGCTCCTCCCCACCTTACGGCGATAGAGGGCATGAGCTTTGTTATCAGACAGGCTAGGGTTCTAGTTCCAGCTCTTCTCTGTGATTCCGGGCAAGATATGTAACCTTTCCAAACCTCAGTGTCCTTACTGATAAAATGGGGACAATGATGCCATCCTCAGAGATTGTTGCTGGGGTTTAAATGAGGTAATATACATAAAGCACCTCACCCAGTACCAGGTCGTTGCAAGAGTTTTCCAGAAGAAAAACAGAACTCTCCTCCTACCATCTGGGAGTAGCGCAGTTGATGCATTTCAACAGAATATTTTATAGTCAAACTTCATCCGCAGTAGAGTGAAGAAATGACATGGAAGGCAGAAGGCTGGGGGCAGAAAGCAGGTTCTCTGGCTGGGCATTTCCTTCTTCTCCTCATGGTGAGGCATCATTGATCACTGTGGTCACTGTGCCTCTCAGATGGCCCCTGTGGGAGTTGCTGCCAACCTCTGGGGGTCCTTCTCAGACAATGAGTTGGGAGCTGCACAGAAACAACGTTGGTGGCACCTACTTCATTTCCAAACATCTCTGGGCTCTGGGAATTTGGCCCAGCTTGTGACTACAGTTATTTTAAAGGACAGGTAGAGGTGAGGGGCATTGTTGGGCAGCATCAGCTGGTGTGGTCAGCAAAGGCCTTGTGCAGGAGGCTGGCACTGTGGCTGGGCCCGGGGGTGGGTCGGCTTTGGGGTTGTTTATGAGATGTGCTGGCCCTTTTAGGCTGGCAGGAGAGAATGAGTGAAAGTTCTAGAGCAGGAGCAGACATCAGGCACATAGGGAACATGAGTCAGCCGGCCTGGTGCTCACAGCGGTGTGGTGTCTTGCTCTGATATACACACATGCTGGCACACACATGCCCCAGGGACACACTCAGTCTCTTTGGGCTCAGGACTTACATAGGACACAGGGAGAAACAAGGAAATGGGGGCTCCACCCTTCATCACTGACCCTCCAGGAGACTGAGCAGATAGGACCGAGGGAAGAAGAGCAGCCAGTCCTGCTGTCGGCTGGGGGCTGCTCCCCATCACGCTGGTTCCCTGAGTCAGAGAGAGGAACAACACAGGACTGATTGGAGGGCTGCCTGCAAGACTCCCAGCGCCTTGGGGACCCCTCAGTAACTCTGGGAAGTGAGAGCAACTTACCAGAAGTTGCTGGTCTTAGCCCTCCTTGAGTCGACCACACTGGGGTGGCAGGGCGATCCTGTGTCTCTGCTGCTGTGACCGCCCCTCCCTCCTGGCTTCTGCTGCCCATCCCTTTGTCTGCCTTGTGGCCTTTACCAAATGCAGTTTCTCTTGGCCAATTGGTGTCTGCCTCTGTCTAAAATTCTTCAGGAGAGAGTCCCTGATACCCAAGTCCAGTTAATCCCATAGAGCCTGTAGGACGAAGCACTTTTCACCAGTCTTCTCATGCGCCAGGCCCCACACAGACAGAGGATTGTAGAGAGGATTGTGCTCACCCACATCCTGTTCACCCGCTCAACAAATGCGCATGATGGCGGAGTGCCTGCTAGGGTAATAGGCATGGTGGTAGAGGGCATGGTCCCCTGTGTGCAAGGAATCTCCCACGTAGCTGTGGCACCAACAGCAACATCACTGTGGCTCTAGGGCTTGTCTGTAAACAAGCAAAATTCTCAGGGCAAAACCAAACCAAACCAGCATCTTGATTATTTGCACCCAGTGTCCACTCAGACCTGCTCTGTGGGGCTCATTCTTCCAAACTTTGACGGAAATCCCAGAGGTCCCATGACTTTTCTGGTGACATTAGACATGTCCTTCAGTTGCTCCCTCAAGGCTCATGCAACTTAAACGTGCAGTGCCATGAATCATCGAAAACCCATTTGAAGTTGACCCTGTCTTCTCGTCTAGTTCAAGTGGGCAGTGCTGCGGCTTACGGTGGGGAAGGCACATGGTCAGCGTCTTCACATTTCCCACCCTCCCATGCTCAGTCCTCTCTTCCCACATCTGATGACCATCGTTTCTGCTCCGTCTTCTCCCAGGTTGTAGGGGGACAGAGAAAGAGGAGAGAGGTGGCGAGAGACGTCTTCCTTGGTTTGCACTGTTGTGAGTGGGTTCTGGGATGTTCCAGGTCTGTGGGTGTTTAAGGCTGAGGCTTCCTGTCTTGGGCATCCTTGATGGGTCCATCAGAGACAGGGGCTCCAAGAGCTCAGTCCCCGTCTGCAGTTTTATGATGTAACAAAGGCATTTTTTCTTCTCTGGCTGGTTTGTGACTTCTTCCTCTCTCCCCAAGCCTGGTCTTGCTGGATGGCATCTGAGAAGAGCCTGGTCAACGCTCTCTCTGTGGCTGGCCTCTTGTGCACAGGAAGCTCTCAGGCCTCATTTGTTAGCATGTGCAGAAGTGGTAAAGGATCTATTGAAAGAGCCAAAGTCTCAGTCCGTGTCTTCCAAAAAGAAGCACTGATCTCTCTTTTTCTAAAACCTTTTTTTTTTTTTTTTTTTTTTTTTTTTG
>NW_022437040.1:4914931-4949563 GCF_009761245.1 Sapajus apella | reverse complement strand
TTTTTTTTTTTTTTTTTGAGACGGAGTCTTACCCTGTCACCCAGGCTAGAGTGCAGTGGCGCAATCTCAGCTTACTGCAAATTTTGCCTCCCAGGTTCAAATGATACTCCTGCCTCAGCCTCCCGAGTAGCTGGGATTACAGGCGCTCGCCACCACGCCCAGCTAATTTTTATGTTTTTAGTAGAGATGGGGTTTCACCATGTTGGCCAGGCTGGTCTGAAACTCCTGACCTCATGATCTGCCTGCCTCGGCCTCCCAAAGTGCTGGGATTACAGACATGAGCCACCGTGCCTAGCCCTACCGAAACATTTACGCCCCAAAGTGAAGTTCTCATTACTATTGGCAGGGTTGAGTCTAGGCTAAAGTACAATGTGGAAGGGAACTGGGAGTGGTGGTGAGAGACTGGCATCAAAGAGACTGCCCCCTGCGCCAGTTTCCCTAGAAGCGGAACAGGTAAGCCCGTTGTGGCCCTGAACTAGGGGCATCCACTTAAAGCTCTAGTGAACAACAATCATTAGACACTGATAGATGGATGTCGCTGAAACCTTGCACTCTGGAATGAAGCAGGGTCTGACAATAAGAGTTCTGGGTTCAACTCTCCACTGTCACCTAGTGTAACCTTCCTGGTCTCCCTGGACTTCAGGTGTCTCCTATTAAATAGGGATCTTAATAAGCAATTTCAGAGGACTCCTGAAAAATAGAAGGAAGTAGTAACTACTTTGCACACTCAGAGATACGAAGCAAATAGTAACCTTCTTAGTCAGCTGACAAATTCACACAGGTGAGATTTATTAAAAACAAATGATGAGGTCTGTAATCCCAGCACTTTGGGAGACTGAGGCAGGAGGATCACTTGAGTCCAGGAGATCAAGACCAGCCTAGGAAAGGTAGGGATACCCTGTCTCTAATTAAAAAAATAAGAGAGAACAAACAAAACCAAAAGATGAATAGACATTATTTTGGTCTAGTGGAGGGAATAACTGTTGGGTTGGTTCCTATTTCTAATGGCCAAACAGTCTTTGCTTATTTGTTTCCTGGTGGGGGTCCCGTTGGGGTCTCTGGGTGTCAGGAGGATGCTGGGTGCTGGGGCAGGGTTATGTGGGAGCCCAGAGTGAGGAGAGGATGGCTGGAAGGAAAATGGGGTAGAGCTGCCCCCGGGGCCTGCAGCAAGTGGAATCCATGAGTGTCTGTGGTGTGGAAAGTGTTGCTCACTGACCTTTCAGTTTAGCAGGATCTTGATTCAGATTAGAACCAGAAAGTGCCCTAGTGAGAAGGGACTTTAGATAGCATCTTCACCCACCCCGTTACTCGGAGGCCCCCAAAGATGAAACGACTTGTTCAGGGCTTCCCAGCAAATGCAAAGCAGAGCAGAGATCAGAACAGAGCAGGGGGCTCCCTGCCCTCCACTTGCCTCTCCAGGGCCTTGAAGGATCCTCTCCCTCCTTCAAGTAGGTGAATTTGATAAACATGTGTGAGCATTTTCATTTGGAGCAAGGCAGGGACAAGCACCACCTTCCTATGTAACTAGAGGTCTATAGTCATGCTGCTGTTTTCAGAACAAAGGGCCCAGACACCTGAATGGATGCATTTGAAGATAGGTGTCCATCACCACCTCCTTAAATGAGGTTCTTTGTGTTCATTTTAGGGGAGTGTCTATTAAAAAAAAATCACAAGAGCACTATATAGTCATGAAAATGTCCCAGCACACTTTCAGACTGCCCACAGTCTGCTTTTATTATTCTATTTTAAATATAATATCTAGTTATTTCCAGTCGTGTGATGAGCTAGGCTAGTGAGTCTGAATATTATGCAGACTTGCTTTTCTTACGATTGCATTAAGGTCACCTGACTTCCTCACCCTTTGGCTTCCTGTACTCCTGACTCAGCCTCCTGAGTCGCTTGGATTACAGGCACCCGCCACCATGCCTGGCTAATTTTGATATTTTTAGTAGAGATGGGGTTTCACCATATTGGCCAGGCTGGTCCCGAACATCTGATCTCAGCTGATCTGCCTACCTTGGCCTCCCAAAGTGCTGGGATTACAGGCGTGAGCCACCGTGCCCGGCCAATCCCCCAATTGTAAAAGACCATCTCAGTGCTAGCTACATTTGAGGATCGACATGGCAGAACCAAGTTCTTGTGGGGGACAAGCAGGGAAGTAAATGATTAAGAGGACTCTGTTTTTTGATTGTTTTTTTTTTTTTTTTAATTCCATTTTTTACACATCCACCTCTTTGTCATGAAGTCACAACATTTTATCAAAATATACACACAGCACAAATACTTTTAAAGTGTATGGTTGGAATTCTAATTAAACTCAATTGACTGCTGCAAACAGCATGCATTGGGTCATTGATCCTGACTGATGCTCCCAGAGGGGCTTATGAGTCATGAAATCACCAGTGATGGCAGGAGCAGGGGTTGAGGTTCTTTTCTCAGGAGAATTACCCACTTCAGTTCTTTTCTGGGTATCATGTGAGGATGGCATGAATGACTGCACTGATCCTGGGATCTGATGAGAGTGGACGGATGGAAAGGTTTTATTGGCAAGGGTGAAACGATATTAACTGGTGGAGCTCTAAATATCATTTCTGTCTTGACAAGATAGCCAGCGTAGGTGTTCTAGCAAAACTTCCCTCTCACTTTCCACCTGTCCTCTTGCCCATGGACTTCATGGCGAATCAGAATGAATGAATTTGTAGATCTCAAGTTACAAGCTTGTTTATTGTAAAGAATTCCCATAAAAGCCTATGCAGGGCTGTCCCCCCAGCCATTTATATGTCCACAGATAGGAACAGGATAAAATGGGTTAGTAGTTGCTTGTTTGCGGCTGAGATCCTCTACTAGACCGGGCAATGGGGCCATTTCGGTCTTGAGATGTCTGTACTCCATTTGCCCCGATTCAACGAGCATTTCCCTGATCAGCAGTGAGTGAAGAGCCATCATTTATTGCAGTATCAAGCTTTGAAACCTTTCTCAGGGCAGAGTCCCATCTTTCAAGTAAATAACTATGGTTAGTAATGACCTAACTTCAGGAGTGTCTGTGAGACACGTCAGGAGTCAAGACCCCTGGTCATTAGTGAAATAGACTTGGTTTCTGCTACAGATAAAAGTCACGTGGGGGTAGAACCGGCCTCAGCCTTTGTTGTCGAGTGTTTCTTTTCTTTTCCAAGTTGAAAAAGGAACCCAGGCAGTGTCGCTTGAACCAGTTCCCAGGGAGAAGGCAAATTCCTTCGTGTCTCTGGAGGGGCAAGATTCAGGATATCAGCCGCTCCATCCCAGGGTTAACAAAGGAAAAGTTCCTGAACATGTTCTGGTCCATGCTGTTGATCAGTGCTCTGTCGGCGAATGACAGCCGGGGCTTCTCGTTCAAGAATTCTTTGTCGAAATTGCTGCAGTCGTATGGTGATTTCTTGGTCAGAGTTTAAGGGAAGAAAGAAAGAGAAGAAATATCAGCCGTTAAGGTCATTATCTTCATTTTTGTTATCTAGGCTGTAATCTCTGTCTGGCCAAGTTGGTGTTTGCAATCCTTTAAATGGAGGCAATGCCCATCGATTATCATGCACAGCTTTCATTGAACATGGCTACGATCCTGTGTCCTCAGCTTAATAATATAAATAAATTCACAGAAGGACTACCATTGTAGAGATTCAAGTGGGATCTCATGTTTCTAATTGATGGTTTACATGAAGTAGGGTTGCCAAACTTTGAAAAAATGATCCACCCAAATTTGACCTCTGTCTGTTTAGTCTTCATGGAATAGAAGGCGGGGATAGGGGAGGGTGGTAGGGAGAGGGAGTGCGAACAGAGGGATGGGAAGAGAGAAGGAATTTCATATTCCTGTTCTTTTATCCACATTCTTGGCTATTGTCAGTCCCCTACCCTTGTGAATTTTATTAGTAAATTCCTTGGGCTGTCTTTCTTAGACAACACAGGCTGGGACAGACTCTTTTGAGACCCCTTGGTCCATTGGTTTTCATGGCAAACAAAACAACAGAGAAAGGGAAAACAAACATCTGTTTCATACATGCTATTCAGTATGGTGTTCAATCCAGTGTCCCAAGATTGAGAACGACTATTACCTATCAACAGAAAGTCCTATGAGCACAGAGAAGCAAAATGAAGAGTCAGGCCCCTCCCACCCTCCAAGGGGCCCTGGGGCTGTGAGGTCAATGGCCTCTGGCGGCTCAGACCACAGGTCAGGGAAAGTTTCCTACTGGCAGAACTGGGAATGTCCTTTAGGGCAAGCTTAGACCAAAGTTTGATTTTTATATGTAAAATATTAAGTCAATTTTAATCTGCAGTGGAAGGTGAGACATGCTTTAACAGTTCTGATAGCTAAAAAGAAGGTAAAATTTTTATTTTATCACAAATGATTAACCCATGCATTAGATGTGGTACTGTCTCAAATAGAGCGCTTGAGGCCGACCTGTTGGCCCCTTGGAAGGTCCCTGGAGCTTGGGACAGATGTTGAGAACAGCTATTCTTGCCCTGGGAATGAGGTGTACCTGCTTCTTCTGGCCGTTCGCTATCATGACTAATAGCCTGTGTGTTCTCTGGGGTGGACTCTGTTGTGAAGTCTGTGACCTGGTGCTCTTGGTCCATGTCCACCCAGGCAATCACTCTGGTACTGCCAGCAATCACAGGGAATGGTTAAGGCTGGAAAACCTACCATTTTGCTCTACTCTTTTAAGTTATTATTTTTGCTGGGTGCAGTGGCTCACACCTGTAATCCCAGCACTTTGGGAGGCCAAGGTGGGTGGATCACAAGGTCAGGAGTTCAAGAACAGCCTAGCCAATATGGTGAAACCCCGTCTCTACTAAAAATACAAAAATTAGCTGGGCATGGTGGTACATGCCTGCAGTCCCAGCTACTCGGGAGGCTGAAGCAGAAGAATCGCTTGAACTTTGGAGGCGGAGGTTGCAGCGAACCAAGATCACACCACTGTGCTCAGCCTGGGCGACAGAGTGAGACTCTGTCTCAAAAAAAAAAGTATTATTTTTAAAAATTGTGATATACATAATACAAAATTTACTTTCTTAACAATGGTTTTTTCTCTTTAAATTTTATTTTTAGAAACAGTGTCTCACTCTGCCACCAGGCTGGAGTGCACTGGTGTGATCACAGCTCACTGCATCCTGTAGGGCTCAAGTGAGCCTGCTGTCGAGGCCTACTGAGTAGTCTGAACTGCAGGCATGCACCACCAAGCCCACTTAATTTTGTAGTTTTGTAGAGGTGGGGTTTAACTGCATTGCCTGTGCTAGTCTCAAACTTTTGGGTTCAGGCAATCTTCCCACCTCAGCCTCCCGAGTAGCTGGGACTACAGGCATGCACCACAAAACCCACCTAATTTTTTGTATTTTTTTTGTAGAAATGGAGTCTCACTATGTTGCCCAGGCTGGTCTCACACTCCTGGACTCAAGCAATCCTCCCACTTCGTCCTCCTGAGTAGCTGGGACTACAGGCGTGCACTACCGTGCCTGGCCTTAACCACTTGGAAGCATGCAGTTCCATGGCAGGAGCACATTCATGTTGTTGTACAGCCATCTCCACCATTCATCTCCGGAGCTCTCTTCATCTTGACCTCACTTTATTTATTTATTTATTTTTTTTGAGGCAGGGCTTTTGCTCTCTTGCCCAGGCTGGAGTACAATGGTGTGATCTTGGCTTACTGCAACTTCTACCTCCTGGGTTCAAATGATTCTCATGCCTCCTGAGTAGCTGGGATTACAGGCACCTGCCACCATGCCCAGCTATTCTTTGTATTTTTAGTAGAGACAGGGTTTCACCACGTTGGTCAGGCTGGTCTCAAACTCCTGACCTCAGATGATCCACCCGCCTCCACCTCCAAAAGTGCTGGGATTATAGGGGTGAGCCACAATACTTGGCCCAACCTTACTTTATTTTTGCCTTCACTTTATGGGGGCCCATCTGGCAGGTGAGCCAGATCATTCTGCCTTTGCTGATGTAGCTCAATGACTTTTGCCAGTGAGGACATATATGGAAATGTACAGATCTATCTTTTCTTAAGCACTGATTTACGTAGTTTTTCCCTTAAACCAAAGAACACCTAACAGTTGTCATGAGGAAATGTAGTTACATGAGCACGTTACAGATACTTCAATAAACATCATGGAAAAAGCAGCTCCAAAATTCCTGATGTAGGAGGCAGGGGTGATGTCCAAGTTTGGGTTACCCAGACCGGACCGTTAGGTGTGTGTGTGTGTCATGTGCAAAACTTCCAGCTTGTTTCATAGTCACTCTCACAAACTCACATTCAGCCTAAGGCACGGGCTCACAGCAATGCATTCTTCATGCAGTTGCATCTTGACTACAGAGGTTAAATTTTGCAAACAAGAGTGACCTCCCCTCCCTGGCGCGCCATCCCAGCAACAGGTGGTAGGGAAGTGCATTCCTCTTGGGGAGTGGGGCTGCTGGGGAGTCGGGGCTCTGGCAGGGGTGAGCAGCTTTGCTGACCTGGACAGGCAGACCACCCTGAGTGGAGGGAGAGAGGTTGACACCAACGCCCCCTGGGTGAGTCCTTACCACTTTCGGCCGGAACGGCGGGTCAATCTCCTTCCGTTCAAGTTCCTCCCAGTTGATCTCCCGAAACAAAGGGTGCTGGCGGATGTCTCCCCTCACACCTAGCCTCTTCTCTGGTTCTCGCACAAAGAGCTGAAAGGGAGCAGAGGAGGAGCCCTGAGGTCTCCAGGGATGAGCCTTTTGCATCAGGAGCGCATGGTGCTTCCCAGTGCGTCAGCCCCTTCTTTTCTAGCCTCACTTTTCTACCCACCTTCATCAGGACTGACTAAAATCAATCTGGTCCTGAAGCTCTCCCTTGCAGGACCCTTTCTAAATTTGCTGGTGTCTGACTCACTATCTTCCGAGGCACACAGACCTGATTTGAAACTTCGTCCTGTGTTACTGATGGGACCTCAGGCAGCTGACAGGCCTGAGTCAGTTTCCTCACCTGTAAACTGAGCCAAGTGCCCTCCTCACAAGGTGGATATGAAGATTAATGAGACAGCAACACACACACATACACGTGCGCACACATGCACATACAGGCACACACATGCACCATATGTGAGCACATGCACACACATGCACATACATGAACACAGATATATGATGGCATACACAGATATGAACACACTGGCACACACATAAATGTGAGCACATGCACATACACATATACACATATACATGCACACATATACACATACACATGCACACAGGTATATATAAATGCACACACACAGACATGAACACACACGTGCACACGCTGACATACAAATGTGACACATGCAGACAGGCAGGCATATGCATGCATATACACACGTACATGCACACAGACACACACATTTGTGCACTATAACTCCTGGTCTATTAAATCCAACAGTATAGAGTGAGGGATCAATTTATTTGTCATTTGATGAATTATCCATCAATTGAGTCTGATTTCTTACAAAGCTGCATTCTTAGGATGAGTCCAACATTGTGGGGACTCAGGTATAATAGAAACTAGTCCCAGACAGTCAGCTTTGGACTCTACAAGGCATCTGGGTAAAGAGAATTACCCTCAACTCCTGCAAACCTGCTGGAGGAGTAATATTTAATTCAAGGTCCATCTAGCAATTTCTGAGCTGGCACATATGTACATTCTGCTTTGCACTGTTCCTTCTCCTGTTCTTTCCCCCTAAGAGGTCAAAATGAACACTGGCAAGACAGGAAAGGAACTTGGATATTTTTCAAACTTAAATAAAACCTGTCAAGGGCGTTAAGAAACAGGAGAGTCTAAACATTAACTTAGAAAAGTAACAGGTCCCCTGGGTGTCTGGAGTAGTTACCGGTTATTCTTACATCAGCTAGATGTTTATTTATGGAGCAATCATGAGTTATAGAGCATTTTAAGGAGCCTAAAGTTCTTTAAAACAGAAAACGTGGTGGAATGCAGTGTTTTCCAGGAGGCTTTCACAGGGGTTCGACCTCCATTTGCACCTAAATTGCAAGGGTCTCTTGTTTTTACTGCTCATAAACATAGCAGGCCTGCATGCTCTGAAATAGTGAGATTATATATATATATCTCAACCAAACAACATACTATTGTAAATTGGAGGTTTTTTTTTTCCCTTTTTTAAAAAAGTAGGAGGATCTCTTTGAAGTTCCGGGTGAAATGTTTGTGCAACCACCCAGTGTATCTGACTGGCAAATTCTTGGCACAGTCTCAACTTCCTCTCTCCCCCTTACCATAGGGGGGCCACTGAGGACTCTCTAGAGAAACTTGGGGTTCCAAAGTACCCAATTAGAAAGCCACTGCATGGTGGAAATAACATGATATCCATCCAAGAGACTGACTACCCATGTGGCCTCAGGTCAGTTTTCTGAGTCTGTTTCCTCATGTGTAAATGAAGGGCTAGACAAGGTGATCTCTAAGGCCTGGTGAGTTCTGACATCCTCAGGCCCTCAGCTGCCATTCCAGGCTCTCTGGAGTCTGATGCTGACTCACAGGTCCTTTCATCCCCATTAGAACCCCCTCCTGTACAAACGTTTCTGCTCACTGAAAACACCACCTGCCTTCCTGCCTCTGTCCCTCACTAATGATATTTCTATCTTGCATTGAGATACCCTCCCCTAGTCCACTCCCATTTCCTGCCCCCCATCTTTAAATTCTGCCTTATCTTTCAGGGCTCTTTACCCCCTTTTCCTTGTAAAACTTTCTTTAATGACCCCCACTGGCAGGGAGCCTTCTCTCCTCTGTTCAAGTCATATTCAGGACTGATCACACCATCATACATCACTCACATGATTCATGATTCTTAGGATTGATACAGCATTCACTCCTACCAATGTTCTTTGAGAGCCAGGCACTGTGCTAGATGCCTCAGTGATTTTGAAACAAATTCTAAGAGTAAGTATCATTATCCCCGTTGTCGGCTGAGGAAGCCGAGCCTCAGAGTAGCTATGCACTTTGATGACAAGTGGCCTTTTTCCCACTTGTCCTGATGGATAATCTCTCATCTGTGCACCACAGAACGTCTTCCCTCTACTGGAGAATTAGTATATTGCATCTTTTTTCCAAGGTTGTCTTCTTTCCTACTAGACTGTAAGCTCTGAAGGCTGGACGTCACTGATACGTCTGTTCCTTTCAGAAGCTAGCATGGTGCGGGGCACAACACAGATGCTCAGTAGATGCATGCTGAGTAAGTGAATAAGCTGTCTTTCCGCTTTGTTTATCTGCAGATCATGCATTTTCTAGCCTCATTTTTTTCTTGGTCACCTGTTTACAGCATAGAAAAGAAGCACCAAGTTCACAGTAAGACATATTTTTCTGTAGGCTCAGAAAATGGAGTGGATACTAAAAGCCTTGCTTCACCACTGTGCAATCCATGCATGTAACAAAATTACACTTGTGCCCCATGCATTTATACAAACTATAAAATAGTAGGAGTCATCACATGGAAAAGCAGATTGATGTTTTAGAAGCAGAGAGAGGCTGGGCATGGTGGCTCATGCCTGTAATCCCAGCATTTTGGGAGGCTGAGGTGGGCAGATCACTTGAGGTCAGGAGTTTGAGACCAGCCTGGCCAACATGGCGAAACCCCATCTCTACTAAACATACAAAAACTAGTTGGGCGTGGTGGTGGACACCTGTAATCCCAGAGACATGGGAGGCTGAGGTAGGAGAGTTGCTTAGACCTGGGAGGCAGAGGTTGCAGTGAGCTGAGATTGTACCACTGCGCTCAAGCCTGGGCAACAGAGTAAGATTCCTTCTAAAAATAATAATAAAAAGCAAAGGGAATAAGTGACCTGCTCTATGTCCCTTCTCTTGAAACAATGATACTAAATGATTGATCTCCACTTCTTAAGGACATTTGGATGAAACAAGATTAGATAGATGGTGTACGTGTCTTAGGAATAGGCCAAAACCTAGCTCATGTTCTAATGCAATGCTTCAGCAAATTAGGCCATAAGTAACTGCCCTGGGCCATGTGTGCTGCATGCTAGGTTTTCTATTCTATTCCTTCCAGTGAACATGTGGCATTTGTACTAAGAGGATCATGCCAACGGACCTTCTGAGCTTGGATGTGTACCTGCAAAATGAAAAAATACGTGAAAAATATAAAATGTGTCATGAGCAGAGCATACGGTTTCCAGCTCTGAGCTTCAGTGTTCTTTCTAGTTCTGCACAGAACCAAAAATTAGTATATTTTCTGCCCTGCAGCCACTCAACCCACTGGGGTCCTGAGGATGATGGGAGACCTCACAGGGGGCCCAGGCTGGAAGCTCCACCCCTAGAAAGCTGCACAGATGAAATACAATTCCTGAAGACTTGATTTTGTCTGTAAAAGCTGTCAGGATGGAGGTTTACATTGATGGGAAAAAATAGGATGTAGTTGGAATTTGTTTAAGTTTATTGAACAGTCTGGGCAAGAACGCAGCTTCAGGCTGTGGAGGACAGTGAGCAGCAGTGCTGACAGATTGTACCTGGAGCCTGCCTTCCCTCTTCAGTCCCTCCTCAGATACGTCTTTCTATGAAAGGAAGAGGTATTTATGTTCTGGATCATTAACTTCCCCTCATTTTCAAACAAATGGACAGGACATCCTGGATGGATAAACGAGGACATAAAGGGTGTTTCTTTGGCAACCGTCAACTGGACAGCAGTGTCCCCACTGGAATTCTAGCTGGAGCACAGCCTCTTCCAGTGTGCACTTGTTCACTGCACAACATGCATCCATGCCCTGGGGGCTGACGGTGACAGGCCTGGTTCTGCTGCTGTCACAGGTGCCATGCAGCATTGCTCTCCTTGGCTTTTCCTGAGGACCTATTTCTTCTGGTTTGATAACGTTTTGTTAAATTCCCTTGAGGAAATTTCTGAGAAATGGCATTACCTTTTATGTTTTCAGCAAATGGGGCTCAAGAATGTGGGAGCTGTTGGATCCAAGCAAATGAGGAATAGAAATAAGGCTGGAAGCCAGTTTATGGGCAGCAGATTGCATGATGGAAATTAATTTTATCAGCCTAACTGCAAGAATATGTGTGAGAGAAAGTTCATGGAATTTTTACTAACTCACATGGGAAATAAAAAGTCCAAACTCTTCTATGTAAACTTAGAACAGGGGTGTCCAATCTATTAGCTTCCCCGGGCCACACATAAAACACACTAACACTAACAATAGCTGATGAGCTAAAAAAAAAAAAATCACTAAAACATGTCATAATGTCTTAAGAAAGTTTATGATTTTGTGGTGGGCTACATTCAAAGCCATCCTGGGCTACATGCAGGGCATGGGTTGAACGAGCTTCATTTAGAGCCTCTTGAATAGGAATGGTGACTCATGCCTATAATCCCAGCACTTTGGGAGGCTAAGGTAGGCAGATTGCTTTGAGCTCTGGAATTTGAGACCAGCTTGGGCAACATGGCAAAACCACGTCTCTACAAAAAGTACAAAAATCAGCTGGGCGTTGGTGGCACGCACCTGTAGTCCCAGCTTTATGGAAGGCTGGGGCTGGAGAATCACTTGAGCCTGGGAAGCGTAGGCTGCAGTGTGCCGAGACTGTGCCACTGCACTCCAGCCTGGGTGACAGAGCGAGACTCTGTCTTTAAAAAGAAAAGAAAAAAACCTCTTTCACCCATCAGTCCTCTTTTCTTCTTTATCCCTTACTGTCTTAGTTTCTATTCAATCAAATTCATTTTCTTCTCTTGGGACAAATCTCTCTCTTGCCCCTGAAACTCTGCAGATGACTGTTATTTTGGTGTTTGCAAGGCATTTAGCCTTAGATTTAGTCATTTTATTTGAGACAGAGTCTCACCCTGTCACCAAGGCTGGAGTGCAGTGGCGGAATTGAACAGCAGTAGCTCTGACAGATTATTCACTGCAACTCCAACCTCCTGGGTTCAAATGATTCTCCTGCCTCAACCTCCCGAGTAGGTGGGGTTACAGGTGCCTGCTACCATGCCCAGCTAATTTTGTATTTTTAGTAGAGATGGGGTTTCACTATGTTGGACAGGCTGGTCTCAAACTCCTGACCTTGTGATCCACCCACCTCGGCCTCCCAAAGTGCTGGGATTACAGGCATGAGCCACTGCGCCTGGCCCTAGTTTTGTTTTAAAACTTTATTTTGAAGTAATTATAGATTCACAGGATGTTGATAAGATAGTACAGAGATGTCCCATGTGCCCTTCACCCTATGTCTCTCAATGATTCCATCTCACATAATGACAGCATAAGGTAAGGAGCTGGTCTGGTACCATGTGTATATACTACTTACGCGTTTATCACATGTGCAGATATGGGCAACTTCCACGCCAAGCAAGATCTGAACCACAAAGATCTGCCTGTGCTGCACCCTGAGAGTCATGCCCATCCTCCTGTCCCCAGCACCCTAACCCCAGGCAACCACTAATCTGACTTGCATTTCTATGGTGTTGTCATTTCAATGAAGTGATATTAATGGGCTCAGAGAGCATGAGCTTTTGAGATTTACCTTCTGCATTCAACATGAATGCCTTGCATTGTTTTATAAGGATCAACAGTTCCTTTTCATTGCTGAGTAGGATTCCAGGTCATGGCTTTTCACCTTTTCTCCTCCCAATCCTTTTCTCCCACCCAATCTTTCTCTCCTTGGAACCATCACTTCCAACTTCTCTCCATGGAGTTACTCCTGGTTACCTCTGCCCCTCCTTCACCCTCCATCCTGGCCCGAAGCATTGCAGATCCTCAAGGTGGGCTGGGTTTGGGAAACACAGGGCGGAAGGCTGGCATTTTTGAGGCATGATGGGTGTTGGGGGATTGTGACTCTCCCTCCAGGGCCTCCACCTTGGGACTCATTTGGAGATAGCCCCCGAGTCTGGAGGTGCTCTCATGCCTCGGGTTGTATAGACCAAGCTTTGTGTTCGTTTTTATTCCCAGTGGGTTTTGCTGGCCTAGGCTTCACAGTGCAGCCTCATGCTGTGGACTGAATGGCACCCCCTCAAAATGTTGATGCCCCAGTCCACAATGTGACTGTAGGTAGGGCCTTTATGCAGATAATTAGGGTTAAATGTGGTCATGGGGTAAGGTCCTGATCCAACAGGCGCAGAGGTCGCATATGAAAGGGAGACCAGAATTTCCTTCTCTCTGCTGTGAAGACACAACTAGAAGGTGGCTGTCTACCAGTCAGGAGGAGAGTCCTCATCAGGAACTGGCCCTGCTGGACCTTAATCTTGGACTTGCAGCCTCCAAAACTGTGAGAAAGAAATGTCTGTTGTTTAACTCACTTGGTCTGTGGTAGGTTGTTAGGGAGCCCAAGCTGACACATTTCACAGTTGATTATTACAATTGCTACATTTATTGCTACAAATGTAGCTATTGTAACAATGTGTGAGCTGCCTTTACATAAAATAAGAAACTTTATATCCAGATCCCACTGACTTATTTTTACTGTTGTCATCCTTTTTTCTTTTTAAATTGGTTAATTTTGAAATTAGCTTTCATTTCATCTGTGTTTGGTCATTAAAAGTACCTCTAATTGGTTGTTGAGGGAATTTTCTAAGCTATTGCTTGTTTGGATCACAGTCAGAAAGTGAAAGCTGGATGGAACTGGCTCGAATTTTTAAACACCTTGTTTCTTTACCATTGACTGGGGATCCTGTGAGGGCTTTGTCAGCACTTCTCAGATTCAAGGTCTTGATTTTCCAAGGAGTGCTCTGGAGTTGCCTCCAAGTTTCTAATGCCCAAGACAAGTTGTCACTTTTATTAGAGAGGTGGAAGTGTATTCCCTTTACATTTAATTCTAACTACTTCTTCAAGAGCAAAAAAGTAGATGAGCGAAAAAAGATGAGCCTGCTAATATTTTTCTAGTTTTAAATTTAAAACCCCCAGATAGCTTCCCACGTTGAAGGATCTTATCCTATTCCCATTTTCAATATAGCAAGCATAAGGCTAAAAATTATCTCCCTAAATGATGAGTAGTTTGTAACCAGCTGACATATGAGATGCCAGAAATCAAAACAATCTTTCTTCCAAAGCACCTGCATTCTTGGTCCACTTCTTTCAGATTTGCTAGACTCTTTTTTTATTGGTGGTGGTGGGGGGGGTAGGGAAACAGAGTCTTGCTCTGTCATCCATGCCGGAGTGCAGTGGTGTGATCATGGCTCATTGCAACCTCTACCTTGTGGGCTCAAGCGATCCTCCAACCTCAGCTGCCTGAGTAGCTGAGACTGTAGACGTTAGCCACCACAGCTGGCTAATTTTATATTTTTTGTAGAGATGGGGTCTCACCATGTTGCCCAGGCTGGTCTTGAATTTCAGGTTGCTCAAGCAATCCTCCCACCTTGGCCTTTCAAAGTGCTAGGGTTATAGGTGTGACCTGAGGTAGGTGCATCACCTGAGGTCAGGAGTTCGAGACCAGCCTGGCCAACATGGTGAAACCCTGTCTCTACCAAAAAAACAAAAATTTAGTTGGGTGTGATGGTGCACCTGTAATCCCAGCTACTTTGGAGACCAAGGCAGGAGAATCACTTTAACCTGGGAAGCGGAGGTTGCAGTGAGCTCAGATTGTGCCGCTGCACTGCAGCTGGGGTGACACAGTGAGATTCTGTCTCAAAACAAAAAAATGTGATGAATAATACCTTGGACTGGATGGTTTTAATTTTTCCACTGAGACAGTGTTTCAGACAATAGGTTGTCTTTTATCTAAGAGCAGGCTGAAAAGTCACACATCCTGCACACATTTTCAACCAGAGGTAGGGGAGGATGAACTGAATTGAATATTACTAATAACAAACTAGGGGAAACAAGAGATTGAGTTAAAAAAAACCCACCTCTATATAACATAAATTCCCTTTTTTTCTTATTGTTTTGGAGACAAGGTTCTCACTACATTGCCCAGACTGACCTCAAACTCCTAACTTCAAACAATCCTCCTGCCTCAACCTCCCAGGTAGCTAGAGTTTAAAGCCACACACTGTGCTTGAAGACCAACTACATCTCCAGATGAGGGTATTCAAAGGTAATGAACTGGTTCCCAGGCATCTGTTTTATAACAGATGCACGAGGGTTTATCTTACACTCCTTTTGATATTTAATGCTCATAAGATTGATGCCTCTATTAAAACACAGATGGTGTGTATCCCATTTAAACCCAGTTCAATATAATCATTGTTTGCCATGTGCAAGTTGGAATCTAAGATGAACAGAAAGCTGACCAGAAGACCTAAAACTCTTCTTATGAAGATGCTCTTGGCTTCGCTTCTTACCTTCACCAGCAGGTCCTTTGCCTCCTTCTCCAGCCACCGTGGGTAAAAGGGATTGTCCATGCGGATAGAGTGGAAGAGCTCCTCCTCATCCTGCCCGTGGAAAGGTGACTGACCGATCAGCATCTCATAAAGGAGAACCCCGAAGGACCACCAGTCCACAGAGTGGTTGTATTTCTGACCCAGCAAGATCTGCACAACCAAAAGGCAGACACAGAATTAGTAGGAATGAGGCTGAGGAGTGACAACTCTTCCTGAGCGTCTCAAGCCACGCAGTAAATGGTCAAGGGGAAAGATGTGTGAGGTTGCCCCAAAATCACCCCAAAAACTCTCTCCTGAGAAGCCGATGACTGGATAGCGATGTCCAAACAAGGCTGAAATGTTTGAGTCTGAGTAAGCTCTTTTCAGTTTCCATTTGTATTTTTCCTCTGGTTTTAAAGAAACAATGAAACTGTGTCATTAGTTTTTATTTTCCCATCAGTGACATGAGAACTCAGGTGGCAGATATCGGACCTATGAAAGGTGGCATATGTCTGAGTTCTCCAGAAGCTCTGGTGTGAGCCTTGAAACCAAGCCCACATGCTTTGCTGACTTGTACTGTCCTGAGTCTTTGCAGAAACTCTCTGTAGTAATAAAGCATCCAAAGTAGGCCATCTGGACAATTCCCTTCCTTAAAGCCTCACTATCTACGGCTGTTCGGTTCAGGAGGCACAACTGTAATCACTGATATGCAGACTCAAATTGTGTCCTGTGCCAGGAAAGAGAGCCTAAAATAAAGAGCTCAAATCTAGGCCAGGTGTGGTGGCTCAAGCCCGTAATCCCAGCACTTTGGGAGGCTGAGGTGGGTGGATAACCTGAGGTCAGGAGTTCAAGACCAGCCCGGCCAGCATGGTGAAACCCCATCTCTACTAAAAATACAAAAATTAGCCAGGTGTGGTGGCAGGTGCTTATAATTCCAGCTACTTTTGAGGCTGAGGCAAGAGAATCAATCACTTGAACCTGGGAGGTGAAAATTGCAGTGAGCTAAGATCGCACCACTGCCCTCCAGCCTGGGCAACAAGAGAGAACCTCCATCTCAAAAACAAAAACACCCCAAAGTGCTCAAATCTAGAAATCAGAGATCTCTAAGAACTACCTACAGCTAGTTGCAGGATCTGAGTCTATCTGCTAGGGAGGAAGATTCAAAGTCTGGAAGCTGCCCTAACATTTTGAAAGATTCCTATCCTTTCACCAACCCACTCTTCTAGCAAAAAAGCTTTGTATGTTGATCTTTCAATGAATTCCTTTTTGAATGTTGGAAGGTAGAGGGCACGTGCCACTCTGCTCAGTGCCTGACCTTCTCTGAGATGGCATATGGTAGGACCCATCCATGGATGAGGAAATGAGGAAAATGTGCTGGTGGGTATATAACAAACAGAAACACAGTCAGTTTGTTGAGACAGCTGGACTCACTTGCTCATTGCAGCATCATTCACAATAGCCAAGATATGGAATCTAAGCGTCCACCAGTGGATAAAGAAATTGTGCTATATATACACAGTGGGGTATCAGCCCTGAAAAAGGAGAAATTCTCCATTTGCAACAACATGGATGAACCTGGAAAACAGGTTGAGTGAAGCAAGCCAGGCGCAGAGAAACAAATACTGCAAAGTCTCACTTATATGTGAAATCTACACACGCTGAACTCGTGGAAGGTCAGAGTGGCGGCTGCCAGGGGCTGGGCAGAGGGTGGGGAGGAGGGGTTGGGAAGGCATTGAAAAAATTGTGGTATATCCACACAGTGGATTATTATTCAGCCTTAAAGGTAAGAGAAACCTGTCACATGCTATGTGAGTGAACCTTGATAACATTATGCTAAGTGAAATAAGCCAGGCAGGGAAAGACAAATATTGAGTGATTCTACTTATATATGGTACCTAAAGTATTAATTGCAGGTTTTGCCTTTATTTTCAGTGACAAAAACTTCAATTACTTTTGCAGCAACCTAATAGTTAAATTCTGGAGACAGGAAGTGGAATGGTGCTGGGGGACGGGGAATGGGGAATGGGGAGTCAGTGTTGAATGTGGATAGAATTTTGGTTTTCTGAGATGAAAAACTTCTGGAGATTTGTTGTAAAACTATACAATACACTTAATTATTTATTTATCTTTGAAATGGAATCTCACTCTGTCACCTAGGCTGGAGTGCAGTGGCATAGTCTCAGCTCATTGCAACTTCTACTTCCTGGGTTCAAGCGATTCTCTTGCCTCAGCCTCCTGGGTAGCTGGGATTACAGGAGTATGCCACCATGCCCAACTAATTTTTGTATTTTTAGTAGAGACAGGATTTCACCATGTTGGTCAGGATGGTCTCAAACTCCTGACCTCAAGTGATCCACCCACTTCAGCCTCCCAAAGTGCCCGGCCCTACATTTAGCATTACTGAACTATACACAAAAATAGTTCAGATGGTGAATTTCATGTTATGTGTATTTCCCCATAATTAAAAACAAAACCCTAGGACATAGCAGTGGCACATAAAAATTTTTTAATGGAAAAGAGGGGGAAAAAAAATCGTCAGTTCATGACTGCTGCTCCAAGGACGAGTTGCAGGCAAGTTGTTTATTACCCAAAACAAAATGGAGAAGGAATAACAGGACTGAGGCACTAAACTTAAAAGCAAGACAGTCGGAGGCTCTTGGGGATGAACATCTGTTCTATCCTGCGAGGTGTTCAGGCTTAGCTAGGTATATCTGTGAACACACACATATAAATACACACTCACAAAAGTTATTTTGTTATTGGCACTACTCATATAAGATGGAATTTTCTCTTCCTTCTTTAATGGGCGTTTGGAATGAGTGGCAGAATTGTAGCACTGATGGCCTTGGGAAAGAAAATGACACTACAATTCCAGTCAGCCTCCCAGCACTTTGGGAGGCCGAGGTGGGCAGATCACCTGAGGTCAGGAGTTTGAGACCAGCCTGGCCAATGCGGCGAAACCCTGTCTCTACTAAAAGCACAGAAATTAGCTGGGTGTGTTGGCGCATGCCTCTAATCCCAGCTACTTGAGAGGATGAGGCAGGAGAATCCCTTGAATCTGGGAGGTGGAAGCTGTACTGAGCAGAGACTGCACCTCTGTGCTCCAGCCTGAGTGACAGAGCAAGACTCTGTCTCAGAAAAGAATTCTAGAGATTCCAGTATTTTCTAGGAAAGCCCCATGTTTTGATGTTGGTGAGCTTTTTCAGATGGAGCAGACTGATGTGCATGGCAACCCCTCCCTGACCCTTGGCCACCTGGGCCCACTCCTGGGGGACGGATCGGCATGAGTGAGGCCCAGGGGTGCCATGAGGCATCTCTGACATAGGCTTGCTAAACAAACAAAAGAATAATGTCAACAGCAGCACAACAGGTTTTCTGGCCATATAAAATGTCACAGGCTCTACTTTTGGCTTAATCCCTTATTGCACAGTTTTGGGAGGATCTTTTAGCCCTCCTCAACCTCCTTGTGAAAAACGGGAATCATATCTGGCCAGCTTTTTACAAGCTTCTTGTGAGAATCCAATGAAAAGTAGCAAAGTCAAGGTGATTTGTCTTATGGGACGACTATAAATACTATGATACATATCTGTTCCGATGATGAGCTTGTCCCCATTTCTGAAAACGAAGATCAAGTTGCAAACAGAATTTTGCTATCTGTTACTAATTTCCAATGTAAAAATGCTACCCACTACTCTTACCTCAATATTTACATACTAACGTTTACGTTAGAATTTAGAAAAAATAGGCTTTGCCTTGAGGAATCATCTAAAAGTATACCTAGTGAGAATGATAAGGAAATTTAAGATGCACCCAACACAACCTTTCCTCAATTTGTTGGGCCAGGGATAGATGCAATTTCTGAGATGTGCCACAAGGCGGTGCCAAAGCAACAAGAAAGGCCTGAGCCACCCAGCTTTGTAAACAACTTCATTTTGGCAGGACAAACAAAAAGAAAATTTGGAAGGACAGGAGACAGCTGTGTGCAAATTAAGCCTTCTAAGCTTGGCAATGTTAGTAAAAAATTTCAGTTTTACTTTAGGAGGAAGCAGCAAAATGCAAACTCACAACAGAATGTCTGCTTCAGGAACACTGACACGTGTTAGGTATTCAACAAACATTTTGTCTTATTGATAAGAATCCACCTGAACTAGGCACGCACAGTTCTCTCTCTCCTATAGCAGGTGATGATTGGGCTTAGAAAGGCAAAAGGTCTTATTTAAAAGTCTCCTAGTTAGTGAGCTGAGAGCAATGTTCTGAATTCTGGTCTTTTAGGATTTTACTACGTGATTTTCCTTCCATATCATAATGTGCCTCTTTTTTTTTTCTTATATATTATTGCATTTTGGGTTTTGGGGTACATGTGAAGAACATGCAAGATTGTTGCAGAGGTATATACGTGGCAATGTGGTGTGCTGCCTTCCTCCCCATCTCCTATATCTGGCATTTCTTCCCATGTTATCCCTCCCCAGCCTCCCCACCTCCTGCTGTCCCTCCCCTAGTTCTCCCACCACAGACCCCAGTGTGTGATGCTCCCCTCCCTGTGTCCATGTGTTCTCATTGTTCAACACCCGCCTATGAGTGAGAACACGCGGTGTTTTTCTGTTCTTGTGTCAGTTTGCTGAGAATGATGGTTTCCAGGTTCATCCATGTCCCTACAAAGGACACAAACTCATTGTTTTTTATGGCTGCATAGTATTCCATGGTGTATATGTGCCACATTTTCCCTGTCCAAATGCCCATCGATGGGCATTTGGGTTGGTTCCAAGTCTTTGCTATTGTAAACAGTGCCACAATGAACATTCATGTGCATGCATCCTTATAATAGAACAATTTATAATCCTTTGGATATATACCTAGTAATGGGATTGCTGGGTCAAATGGAATTTCTATTTCTAGGTCCTTGAGGAAGCGCCACACTGTCTTCCACAGTGGTTGAACTAATTTACACTCCCACCAACAATGTAAAAGTGTTCCTGTTTCTCCACATCCTCTCCAGCATCTGTTGTCTCCAGATTTTTTAATGATCGCCATTCTAACTGGCGTGAGATGGTATCTCAATGTGGTTTTGATTTGCATTTCTCTCATGACCAGCGATGATGAGCATTTTTTCATATGTTTGTTGGCCTCATATATGTCTTCTTTTGTAAAGTGTCTGTTCATATCCTTTGCCAGATTTTGAATGGGCTTGTTTTTTTCTTGTAAATCTGTTTTAGTTCTTTGTAGATTCTGGATATTAGCCCCTTGTCAGATGGGTAGATTGCAAAAATTTTTTCCCATTCTCTTGGTTGCTGATTCACTCTAATGATTGTTTTAGGTCCCATTTGTCGATTTTGGCTTTTGTTATCAATGCTTTTGGTGTTTTAATCATGAAGTCCTTGCCTATACCTATGTCCTGAATGATTTTGACTAGGTTTTCTTCTAGGGTTTTTGTGGTGTTAGGTCTTAAGTCTTTAATCCATCTGGAGTTAATTTTAGTGTAAGGTATCAGGAAAGGGTCCAGTTTTTGCTTTCTGCACATGGCTAGCCAGTTTTCCCAACACTGTTTATTAAACAGGGAATCCTTTCCCCATTGCTTGTTTTTGTGATGTTTGTCAAAGATCAGATGGTTGTAGATGTGTGGCATTGCCTCCAAGGCCTCTGTTCTGTTCCATTGGTCAATATCTCTGTTTTGGTACCAGTACCATGCTGTTTTGATTACTGTAGCCTTGTAGTATAGTTTGAAGCCAGGTAGTGTGATGCCTCCAGCTTTGTTCTTTTTGCTTAGAATTGACTTGGCTATGCGGGCTCTCTTTTGGTTCCATATGGAGTTAAAGGTGGTTTTTTTCCAGTTCTGTGAAGAAGGTCGGTAGCTTGATGGGATAGTGTTGAATCTGTAAATTACTTTGGGCAGTATGGCTATTTTCATGATATTGATTCTTCCTAACCATGAGCATGGAATGTTTTTCCATCTGTTTGTGTCCTCTCTTATTTTGTTGAGCAGTGGCTTGTAGTTCTCCTTGAAGAGGTCCTTTACGTTCCTTGTTAGTTGTATTCCTAGGTACTTTATTCTCTTTGTAGCAATTGTGAATGGCAGTTTGTTCTTGATTTGGCTCTCTTTAAGTCTGTTATTAGTGTGTAGGAATGCTTGTGATTTTTGCACATTGATTTTGTATGCCGAGACTTTGCTGAAGTTGCTTATCAGTTTCAGGAGATTTTGGGCTGAGACAATGGGGTCTTCTAAATATACAATCATGTCTTCTGTAAATAGAGACAATTTGACTTCCTCCTTTCCTAATTGAATACTCTTTATTTCTTTTTTTTTGCCTGATTGCTCTGGCTAGAGCTTCCAATACTACATTGAATAGGAGTGGTGAGAGGGGGCATCCTTGTCTAGTGCCAGATTTCAAAGGGAATGCTTCCAGTTTTTGCCCACTCAGTATGGTATTGGCTGTTGGTTTGTCATAAATAGCTTTTATTATTTTGAGATACATTCCATCAATACCTAATTTATTCAGAGTTTTCAGCATAAAGGGCTGTTGAATTTTGTCAAAGGTCTTCTCTGCATCTACTGAGATAATCATGTGGTTTCTGTCTTTGGTTCTGTTTATGTGGTGGGTTATGTTTACAGACTTGCTTATGTTGAACCAGCCTTGCATCTCTGGGATGAAGCCTGCTTGATCGTGATGGATAAGCTTTTTGATGTGCTGTTGCAATCTGTTTGCCAGTATTTTATTGAAGATTTTTGCATCGATGTTCATCATGGATATTGGCCTGAAGTTTTCTTTTCTTGTTGAGTCTCTGCCAGGTTTTGGTATCAGGATGATGTTTGTCTCATAAAAGGATTTGGGAAGGATTCCCTCTTTTTGGATTCAGAAGGAGTGGTACCAGCTCCTCTTTGTATGTCTGGTAGAATTTGGCTGTGAACCCATCTAGACCTGGGCTTTTTTTGGTTGGTAGGCTATTAATTGCTACCTCAACTTCAGCCCCTGTTATTGGTCTATTCAGGGTTTTGACTTCTTCCTGGTTTAGGCTTGGGAGGGTGCAAGTGCCCAGAAATTTATCCATTTCTTCCAGGTTTACTGGTTTATGTGCATAGAGTTGTTTGTAGTAATCTCTGATGGTGGTATTTCTGTGGAATCTGTGGTGATATCCCCTTGATCATTTTTTTATTGCATCTATTTGATTATTTTTTCTATTAATCTGATTTAGTGGTCTATGTTGTTGATCTTTTCTAAAAACCAGCTCCTGGATTTATTGATTTTTTTGAAGGGTTTTTTTGTGTCTCTATCTCCTTCAGTTCTGCTCTGATCTTAGTTATTTCTTGTATTCTGCTAGGTTTTGAGTTTTTTTGATCTCGCTCCTCTAGCTCTTTCAATTTTGGTGATAGGGTGTCAATTTTAGATCTCTTCTTGCTTCTCATGTGGGCATTTATTGCTATAAATTTCCCTCTAGACACTGCTTTTAATTTGTCCCAGAGATTCTGGTATGTTGTGTCTTTGTTCTTGTTGGTTTCAAAGAACATCTTTATTTCTGCCTTCATTTCATTGTTTATCCAGTCAACATTCAAGAGCCAGTTGTTCAGTTTCTATGAAGCTGTGTGGTTCTGAGTTAGTTTCTGAATTCTGAGTTCTAACTTGATTGCACTGTGATCTGAGAGACTGTTACGATTTCTGTTCTTTTGCATTTGCTGAGGAGTGATTTACTTCCAATTATGTGGTCAGTTTTAGAGTAGGTGTGATGTGGTGCTGAGAAGAATGTATATTCTATGGATTTGAGGTGGAGAGTTCTGTAAATAGTTCTGTAAATGTCTATAGATTTGCTTGATCCAGGTCAGAGTTCAAGTTCTGGATAGCCTTGTTAATTTTCTGTCTTGTTGATCTAATATTGGGATGCCCTGCCCAGTGAGGAGGCAGCCTAGTCACAGTCTGCCAGCAGAGGCTTTGCTGAGCTGCTGTGGGCTCCACCCAGCACCATGTGAACTTCCCTGCAGTCATGTTTATAGGCGTAGAGTTAGAATTGCCTCGGCAATGGCGGCCCGCCTCTGTAACGGTGGACTCTCTCTGTAACCGTGGGCTGCGTCAGTAATGGCAGACCACCTAGGCAATGCCGGACTGCCTTGGTAATGGTGGATGCCCCTCCCTGACAGAGCTGGACCATCCCGGGTTCAGCTGTGCTTGCTGTGAAACTCAGTCCAGAGCGTTTCAGATTGCTAGTCTTTGTGGGGGTGGGACTGGCCGTGCCTGATCACCTGGCTCCCTGCCTCAGACCCCTTTGTCTTCAATTGAACAGGCGACTCTGTTGCTCAGGCATTCCAGTCACCAGTTGAAATGGTGCCTGGACTGCGCTAGGGGCTTGTGGCGCTTTTTCACTGGGGAATCTCCTGCCCTGGCTCCATTTCAGTTCCCTTTTCTTCAGTTGAACGGGCAACTCTGTCTCCCAGGCGCGCCAGTCACCAGCTGAAATGGCACCTGGACCCGTGTGAGTTTTTGTGTGGAGAGTTCAAAGGCTAAAACAGCCCTCTAGAGACCCATGGCACTCCACTACGTGGAAATCTGCTGGTCTGTGGGCAATAAAAATCTGTCTGGAAGTGCAGCAGCCACTCACCCTTCACACGCTTGCTGGGAGCTGCAATCCAGACTGCCTCTTGATTTTAAACCTCAAGCTGACATGCTCACACCATGCTCAATTTTTTTTTTTTTTTTTGAGACAGAGTCTCACTCTGTGGCCCACACTGGAGTGCAGTGGCATGATTCCAGCTCACTGCAACCTCTATCTCCTGGGTTCAAGTGATTCTCCTACTTCAGTCTCCTGAGGAGCTGGGATTAACAGGCGTGCACCACCACACCCAGCTAATTTTTGTATTTTTAGCTGGTTTCACCATGTTGGCCAGGCTGGTCTCAAACTCCCGGCCTCAGGTGATCCTTCCGCTTGGCCTCCCACAGTGCTGGGATTACAGGTGTGAGCCACAGCGCCCCGTCCATGCTTTCTTTTTAAAGAAACTGTGGTGGAGAAACACCAGCAAGCGTGGCCCGTTTCTCTCTCAGCGCCGGGACCTTGCCTCACTATGGCCTCCTCTTCTTCCTTCCTCGCTTTGACCCAAAGAATCAGAGGCACAGCTCAAAATGCACAATGAAACCTGAGAAAGCAGCAAGAGATAAATAGTTTCACTGTACGATGCCAGAGCGAGCCACATCTGTGCTCCTTCAGCCTCAGGGGCTGGGAAGTTGGGTCTGGACTGGCGAGGCTCTGCCACCGTGATGTGCAATTGGGCAAGTGCTGCCCCAGAACTCAGTGACCTTCTGGGGCCAATACCAGTTTGGTTTCCAGGGAACTCTGACTTTCTCCAGGGAGCTGCTTCCATGCATTGCAATCCCATCTGGATTTACTGAGTGTCCAGGGTGCTGTAGAAAGTATGACGTTTACAGCTAGGTGCGGTGGCTCACACCTGTAATCCCAGCACTTTGGGAAGCTGAGGGGGGCGGGTCAAGGTCAAGAGATCAAGACTATCCTGGCCAATGTGGTGAAACCCTTTCTCTACTAAAATTACAAAAATTAGCTGGGTGCGGTGGTGTGCACTTGTAGACCCAGCTACTTGAAAGGCTGAGGCAGAAGAATTGCTTGAACCTGGGAGGCGGAGGTTGCAGTGAACTGAGATTGCACCACTGTATTCTGGCCTGGCAATAGAGCAAGACTCCATCTCGAAAAAAAAAAAAAAAAAAAAGAAAAGAAAGTAAGTACAATGTTTCCCTGTTTAACTGCCTTCCTATTCTTTGTCAAAATGAGTTTGGACCTCCAAAGAGACATCAGCCTCTCTTTTCCCCAATTATAGGAAGACGGCGGGGGGAGGGGAGGCCGTGGGGCTTTTGAAAGGCGCTTTTAGGTCTCAGGAGGAGTGGCCTAGTGAGATGGTCCCCAGTCATGGGAGCACAGGTCTGTTTTTCCTGTGTGGCTCCTGACACTGCTCTGAAATGCATGCACTTCTGAGATTTGAGTTCTCCTGACAGAAACTATCAGTGCCTGCCAGATAGACTCTATGGCCTCTATCCCAGCTGTTCTGTGTTCCTGGGTTTTAATTTTTTGCCTCACTTAGTCGGCTTTTCCCCAGCCACAGAGTCCCCTCCTTGAAGGTGCTTACAGACATGTTCATAGGACAGACAGCAATGGAACACGCATAAAGACCACGCAGGGCAGCATCAACTTTGAACCACACAAGAGAGGTGGACATTTCCCTAAGGTGCAGAGGCAGGAGAACACAGCTCCAGTTTTGTTTGGATTTTGAGGGAAAAAGGGGCAATGAGGAAATGAGTGAGATGAGGGAAAATGTCACTGAGTGGATGGTGGGATGGAAACCTCAGACCAGGGGCAGGATCTTTCCAGACAGAGAAGGGGAAAGCCAGGGAGGGTTATTTAACAGACACCCAGAGGTGGGGAATCCAGGACTCGTTTAGAGATGAACTTTTAGGGTGTTTGACTTAGTGTGGTCGTTTATTTGGAAAACAGCTGATGGTTGCTGCTGTTGATGGGTAGATGAGCTGTGGCCCCTGATGGGGAGAAGCTCAGTGGATTGGTCAGGTGGATGCAGAGGTTCTGTGGTTGCACAGGAAAGGGAACAGCTGGCTATCCCTAAAGCCAGTGGCAACTGTAGGGAGAAGATGACTGTGGTCTGGGGAGGACCGTATACCAAGGATGTGCAGTGGCAGGAACAGTGTGGCCTGGCCAGGCAGGTAGCACTTTAACGTGGCAGCACATGTTCTTAGGGACCTACATTCAGGACCGCGACTGACACCCAGCTGGGAATGGGGACTCCTTGAGGATATTGATGCTGGGCCGGGGCAAATCTGCACAGCACAGAGGAGAATGTGGAGACCTGGCTGAGCAGAGGCGTCTGGGGGTGCATCGACCCAGGGGTGGCCTCGATCATCCCAGACGTGACAAGAAAACCCGAATTTGCATTTGTAATACAGCCATTAAAAAATTCTAAAATGAGGAAGAATTGAGGCTTCATGACTACTTACCATCCAGAGTGACACACTGAGAAACTTAAACAAGAAGTGAAGACTCCTGGGGGAGGAGGGAAGCTGCATCTCAGAAGGAGCTTAGCGGAGACTCGGCTTATCCACTTATTTTCCATGCATCGTAAGTTGTGCTATCATTTTGGGTTCTGTTTAATTTTTTTTTTTTTTTTTTTTGAGAGAAAGGGTCTTGCTCTGTCACCCAGGCTGGAGCACAGTGGTGCAACCTCCGCCTTATGGGTTCAAACAATTCTCATGCCTCAGTCTCCCATATAGCTGGGACTACAGGTACCCACCACCACACCCAGCTAATTTTTGTATTTTTAGTAGAGACAAGGTTTCACCATGTTGGCCAGGCTGGTCTCGAACTCCTGACCTCAGTGATCCACCTGCTTCAGCCTCCCAAAGTGCTGGGATTACAGGTGTCTACCACCACGCCTGACTATTTTTTGTATATTTAGTAGAGACAGGGTTTTGCCATCTTGTCCAAGCTGATCTTGAACTCCTGGGCTCAAGTGATCCGCCCACCTCAGCCTCTCAAAGTGCTGGGATTACAGGTATGAGCCATTGCGCTTGCCTGAGTGCTGTAATTTTTTACAAAATGACAAGGTCTTAATCTGCAAAGAGGCTTGGGCTGAAGGTAACACTGCAATAGCAATGCAAACATAACGTTTGGATGAAGATAAAACTGCACTAAAATAATGCTTTCTTAAGAAGAACATAAGAAAATGGCAATGCTGATGTTTTTATTTCTCCCAGGGCAAGCTCCGTCAGCCAACAGAAGATCGGTTAAAAAATGAAATATAACAAAAACACTGCTTTTAATTATGGACTTAAATGTGCTATTGTCAGTGACATGCCTTGCGTTAGTGCATGTCGTAAAGTCTGTTTATATTACATCTTTGGGAAGTATCTTTTCCAGCTATGACAGCCATCAAAACCAGAATGGAAATAAGTAAATCAGACCTTTCTATCCTAGAGTCCTAAAGTGCGAAAACAAGATTTTAAAAAAGTTATTTAATCTCATTATTTTTATGTAGAATACTATGTTGTTATTAATAAATAGAATTTAATGTTGTTTTTATAAATTATGTATTGTTAGTTTAGGCACATTTGATAACACACAGACTATTTTAGTTGGTGACAATGAATGTGATTCATATTTAAATAGACAGATCTTGGGGATGCTTTTCTAACTGATCAAAAAGCATGAAGATATATAAAGAGCACACCCTGGTGATGGATGATAAGGGGGAAATCCAGATGGAAGGGTGTCACCAGGAGCCAGGCAAGAGATGCTCATGTTCTTCACAAGGGTAACAGCAGTAAGGGTGGGGAGGACCTGGAGAGCTGGGAGGAGCTGAATGAAGGGGACTTGTTTGACCTTGAAGAAGGAATCAAGGGAGTCTGAATTCAGTCACAAGTTTAAAGGAGTGAATGGACATGAGAGGTCCAATTTTAGAAGGTCTTGGTGTTTGGGTGGATTTGAGGGATAAGAAAGAAGGTGGAAATTTGGCTAATTCCTAGTTTTCTCTCTAGAAGACTGAATGGATGACACATAGTTCACCAAGGAAGAAAAAGAAGGAAAGAGGGAATTAGGAAGCAAGTTCAACAGAGTGAGTTTTGGACCTGCTGTCTTTGAAGGACTCATGCATTTACTTGGAGGTCTCAAGCAGGAAAATGGATGAATGGTCTGGGGCAGGAAGAAGTGCAGGGGGCCGCATTCACTTCAGAGCGAAAACCACAGTCACCCGTGGAGGATGTGAAGTAAGAAGAGAAGCGGCCCAAGCACTGAATCACGTGGAGATAAGCACATGTGAGAGACCAGAGGGAGAGAAGCAAGTTGTGGAGGCCGGATTCTGCAAGAAGCAGACGGAAATCGGGAAGGAAGGTTCGCTGTGGAAAAGGCCCGGCAGCCAACATCCATAGACAGAAGTGCATCAGAGTAAGGCAGTCACCCCAAGGTGCTGTGAGGTGAAGAGGAAAGAAGTTGAGGTGGCTCAGGTGGGGTTCAGGGAGTGACAAAGGAGACCATTGCCAGTGATGGCAGTGAGGGTGCTCTGAGCAGAGCGCATGTGGGCATATCTCAAAATTACGATGAAGGGGAATTCAGTAATTGAGTTGAGTCTCTCCTCTCAGGTCCCTTTCACTCGTGCTTTGATGAGCTTTGGCTTCACTTCAAATGAAAAATGGTTTATGGCATCAATACCTGTATCTGTGCTAACCTGAATGAAACATAGATTTCTATGATCAGAAAGTTACTTAGTCAATGAGCCTCATTCTGTGAGTTCAACAATGCCATGTAAGCTAAAAGCCAGCATTCCTCATGGAACAGATGCCCAGGTTAAATTAAAATTACATATCACCCAACCACAGGGCAAAGCTACATAGTTCTAGGACTCAGGTGGCTACAACTCCTTTGGCAACGACAGGAACTTGCTCTTAAGGAGCTTCCCGTCTAGTGGTGCAGGGAAGCATGTATGATATCAGAATGTGGTAAGAACAGCTGAAGACTATTAACTCATCCATGTATAAAGAACTCTTAGAACACCAAGACTGGGCTTGGTGGCTCATGGCTATATATAGGCTGTGGTGCACAGATCATGAGGTCAAAAGATCGAGACCATCCTGGCCAACATGGTGAAACCCCGTCTCTGCTAAAAATGCAAAAATTAGCTGGGCGTGGTGGCTTGCACCTGTAGTCCCAGCTACTTGGGAGGCTGAGGCAGAAGAATTGTTTGAACCCAGGAGGCGGAGATGGCACCACTGCAGCACTCCAGCCTGGTGACAGAGTGAGACTCCATCTCAAAAAAAAAAAAAAAAAAGAAAAACTCTTACAGGCTGGGCTTAGTGGCTCACATTGTAATCCCAGCACTTTGGGAGGCTGAGGTGAGCAGATCACTTGAGGTCAGGAGTTCAAGACCAACCTGGCTGACATGGTGAAACCCCATTTCTACTAAAAATACAAAAAAATTAGTTGGACATGGTGGGAGACACCTGTATTCCTGGCTACTCAGGAGGCTGAGGTATGAGAATCTTTTGAACCTGGAAGGTGGAGGTTGCAGTGAGCCGAGATCAGGGGCGGAAGAAGCAATGGTGTGTGGCCGCGGCATGCCGAGGTGGGAGCAGCCTGCCGCTGCGTTCCTACCTCCGGGGCGATGTAGTCGGGTGTCCCGCAGAAGGTATTCGTCTTGGCATCTCCTAGCATGTTCTCCTTGCACATTCCAAAATCCGCGATCTTGATGTGTCCATCTTTGTCTAACAGGATGTTATCGAGCTTCAGGTCCCTGGAAAACAAAAGCAAAGCAAATCTCATATGAATAAATATAATTTGGTTAACTTAAAATTCATGCCAACAATTTTTTCTTTCCTTGGAGAACAGTAACCTCTTAAAAGATCCCATTCCATTTTTAGGGGAATGTAACTAATAACTTTTTTTTGAGACAAATTGTCACTCTGTTGCCAGGCTGGAGTGCAGTGATCTCAGCTCACTGTAACCTCTGCCTCCTGGGTTCAAGCAATTCTCTACCTCAGCCTCCCAAGTAGCTGGGATTACAGGAACCCACTACCATGCCCAGCTAATTTATATATATATATGTTTTTTTTTTTTTTTTTTAAGTAGAGACGGGGTTTCACCATCTTGGCCAGGCTGGTTTTGAAATCCTGACCTCTTGATCCACTTGCCTTAGCCTCCCAAGAATTGGGATTACAGGCATGAGCCACCTCACCCAGCCCTGATAACTTTTTAAAAAACAACCAAACTTTGCTTCCCTGTGATGCCACCTGTTGGTCCAAGGGGGCTTTCTACTGTTATCATGTGTGACACCCTGAATATTTGAAAAAAAATGACATCGAGTTTTCTCTTCCCTCACCAAGTTCAGGGACTTCGCTCCTGACGATGTGGTTTTCAGACCCTTTTACCTTGTATCACGGCTGAGGGAGATGTGGCCTCTGGGGGAAACTGGAAGACGGGCACACATTCTGGCCTCCACCTTCCAAATAACTTGAATTTGTCAGTTTTCCTCTTGAAACATGGTGCTCAGAATGAAGCCAGCATCTTCCAGAGAGAGAATCTGATTGCTGCAGGTTACACCATCCTCTTGCCTTTTGCCACAGTGAACTAAGATCCTGCACCATATTTTTTCATAGCTTCATCACAATAATGCTTAATATTGAGTTTATTGTAAACTAAAACCTTCAGGAGTTTTTTTTTTCCCCCAAAGAAACCCCAGAAAGTGGCTTATCAGGTTTTTGGGAGTTGAGACTTCTATATATTTAGTACCCACTCCCGTGCTTGACGAAGACCTGCACATCTAGAGCACACGTGGTCTGTGATACCAGCTGCAGTGGGTGGAATGGTGGCCCCCGGAAGATAGGTCCATGTATGTTCGTGTCCTAACCCCCAGAACTTTGTGGATATGCCCTTATTTGGACAAAGGGTCTTTGCATATGTAATTAAGTTAAAGCTCTCAAGGTGAGATTATCCTTGATTATCCAGCTGGGCCCTAAATCCATCAAGTGTTCTTAGAGAAGACAGATGGGCCAAGAGAGGGCCATGGAAAGACAGAGGTGGAGACTGGGTGCTGCGGCCACCAGAGGCTGGCAGAGCAGGGGCTTGGAGGGGGCACGCCCTGTCCACATCTTGCTTCCAAATGTCTGGCCTCCAGAATGGGATAGAATAAATTTCAATTTTTTTAAGCCACCAAATTTGGGATAATTTCTTATGGCAGCCCTTCAAAACTAATACAACAGTTTGATGAACAAATTTAGAAAATTATTATCCTATGAGGTCAAAAGAAAGAAATGAATTGAATCCTTTTGTTAATTCAGTTGCCAAAGTAAAAGTTTAGATAAGTCAAATTACACACAATTGAATAACTTCTTACTATTCAGCTTATAATAAGTAATAATTTCTTACTATTCAACTTATTTCTTATTAGGCAGCAGGCCAGTCTTAAAGCCAACATACTTGTCTGGTGACCCATCCTCAGTTCTAACTCTCTGCTGCTGACTTTCAAGGGTCTCCTGCAACCTAATGAGCACAAAAAATAAACCCAGGCTTTTTTCTTGTTGGTGCATAAGAAGACCTAAAGAACATAACTTCCATGCATGGGCAGGGTAAGACTCAAAAATGGGTATAATTTGTTGTGATAGTAAAGCTACTTATGGACATCTATTGCTTTTTTTGTTCTGAGTGTCAGTAATTTACATGGTGACATGATAGGAAGAAGCATTGTGACACAGGGAAAGAAAATGCACTGAGGTGTGTGAGTTTAGGGTTCACGGGGTCCCTTCTGGTCTAAGATCTCTGTCTCTCTCTTTCTCCGGCCCTTCCTAATTTTTATTCCTCCCTTCCATTTTATTTTTTTAAATTTTTTGAGATGGATTGTTGCTCTGTTGCCCAGGCTGAAATGCAGTGGCGTGATCTCAGGTCACTGCAATTGCCACCTCCCGGGTTCAAGCGATTCTCTTGCCTCAGCCTCCAGAGTAGCTGGGACTACAGGCATGCGCCACCACACCCAGCTAATTTTTGTATTTTTAGTAGAGACTGGATTTTGTCATTTTGGCCAGGCTGGTCTCCACTTCTAACCTCAGGTGATCCACCTGCTTTGGCTTCCCAAAGTGCTGGGATTTACAGGCATGAGCCACCACACCCAGCCCCTTTCATTTATTTATCTGTCCATCCATCACCATTCATACATCTATCCCATCCAATTATCTGTTCATTTACCCATCATCCATCCATCCATCCACAACCATCCACCCATCTGTTCATCCACTGTCCATCCATCCATCCACCCATCTGTATATCCAATTACCCATTTATCCATTCATCATTCACCCATTTGTCCACCGATCCAACCATCTGTACCCATCCATCCATCTATTCACTCATCCATCCATCCATCCATCCCATACCCATCCATCCATCTGTTCATTCATTGTCCATCTATCCATCTGTATATCCAAACACCTGTTTATCCATTCATCATTCATCCATCATTTGTCCACCCATCCAACCATCTGCACCCATCCATCCTCCATCCATCCATCCAACCATCTGTTCACTCATCCATCCATCCCACATAAGTTAGTCAGCGCCTAGGTACAGAAATATTTTAGATATATTGCAGGCCTTACATATATAAATAAAAATTTTTAAAAAAAATTCTGATAAGGGTTTTTAAATAATATTCTGGTATTTCTCAATTTCCTGAAGATTAAAAAAAATTATAAAACAGCTGCTTATGATTTTGTAGACCAAAAAATTATATTCAAAGAGGCTGCTTAAGAAGACTGACTTCCCAAACCTTTCTTAAGCCTTTAGTTCCGTGACTCTGAATAGGGCAACCCCCGCTTGGCTGCACCCTCAGAAAATGGAGAGGTTCTTCCCCACTAAGTGAATTCCACGCTCTGTAAGCACCAAAGCTTCAATACTAATCATCTGGTCTCCAGGAGCTCAGCCACCCTCCTCACTAGATCCTTTCTTTTCTATTTTTCCTTCTAATCTGCAGTGAGTTGGAAGCCTGACAGCTAAGCTTGTAAAGGTTTGTATGTTAAATAAGTGCAAACTATATTTTGAGAAAAGAAGTAAGGAGACTGAGGTACAATAGCTTCAGTCTAAGGGCTTGGAGAGAAGAAGGTGAAATAATGTCATATAGCAGAGTTCTGTATTCATGAAGGTGGACACAGGTGTTCTGTGCGCTTCTCCAAAGTGTGGAATCGTGGGTTTTCACAAGCGTATGTCAGTGTTCAGAGAAGGGCTCTCCTGCCTCAAAAGGAGACAATTCCGTAAGCATTTCTAGGTGGCCCAAAGCAAAGACAAGCAAAAGCAAGAGGTACAAAGGGGACAAAAGAGAAAGCAAAAGACAAGGCAACAAAGAGAAAGCAGGGCAGTGAAAATGGGGGAAGGAGGAGAAAGAAGGCATTCAAGTGAGAATCAGTGTAAGAGGCACAATGAGCTCAGCACTTTCCTGCTTTTGAGACTAGCATGTCTTCTTTGGTTGTGAGTAAGTCACCATCCATGTAATCACTGTGGGCAGGAAGCCTATGTGTGGAGCTTCCTCCCAGGAAATCACATGGGCTGTCTCGCAGCACTCGGTACAATGATTCAATTAACCGAGCCAGGAAACCCAGTATGTCAGCATTTCTTCCCACAAAGCAAAATTTACCTGTAGACTATTCCTTTGGAATGAAGGAACTGCAGACCAAGAATTATTTCAGCAGCATAAAACCTAGGGGAAAGAGAACCAAGGCTCAACGTGAATGTAGTCACAGAACAAAATCCCCAAACCCAGGCTGACCTTTTATGACATGCTTTGTGTGGCTAAATGGCGTCCACACATAAATCTTTAATCCTAACAAAGAAGATGTTGTCCATTCAGTCTACATATAAGAAAGTGGAGGCTCAGACACCTCCAGACTTAGCACTAACCGCATAAAACAGAGCTGACTTCTGAAGTGAGTCCTGCCTGTATCTGGTACTTGTTCTTATATTTTAAACAACAATGCTCACATTGTCAACTTTTTGTTTTTGCTAATAAAACATACAGAAATTAATAGTACAGGCCAGGTACAGTGGCTGTAATCCTACCACTTTGGGAGGCACAGGTAGGTGGATCACTTGAGGTCAGGAGTTCGAGACCAGCCTGGCCAACATGGTGAAACCCCATATATACAAAAATTAGCAGGGCATGGTGGCAGGTGCCTGTAGTCCCAGCTACTTGGGAGGCTGAGGCTTGATAACCACTTGAACCTGGGAGGCGGAGACTGTAGTGAGCTGAGATCACACCACTGCACTCCAGCCAGGGTGATAGAGACTCTGACACCCCCTCCAAAGAAAAATAGTATAGATAATAGGCAAATAATTTTCCCCTCTATTTTAAACTCTGCTTGGCACCCATAGACCTGTATGCACCATTTTAAATAGAAGTGGCTGGTTTATTTTTGTACTGAGAACCTTTAGCCTGGGAAACACTTACAGCCCCAGAGGTGGAAAAAAGGATATTAGCAGATTCAAGATGATAAGTTACTCTTTATCTTCAACGGTGAGAAGCTTAAAGAGAATCAGTTTACGCGATCACTGGTGGGATTAGGTTGGACATGAGAGAGAGCTTCCTGGAAGGGAAGTTTGCTGGATCTTGTGGAAGAATGCAAACTTCTCCTTCCTGGAAGGCATTTAGGACAGGCTGGATAGCATTGGTCCGAGCTGGCTGGAGATGACAGTGGACTAAGTGAATCCTTTTCAGCATGAAAAATGCCCGATTATTTCTCTGCTACAAAAATCCAGTAAAATTACCTTTGGGTGCACTGCTGAGGCTTCCCAGAGGCAGTGAGCTCAGCAGAGTGCTACCCACTAGATGTGACAAAGAGCCATTCC
>NW_022437040.1:4883403-4914921 GCF_009761245.1 Sapajus apella | reverse complement strand
TGAGCTCAGCAGAGTGCTACCCACTAGATGTGACAAAGAGCCATTCCAGCCAGGGTTTTTACAGGAGAAAAATTTTACATTTTTCATGCTGGAAAGGATTCACCTAGTCCACTGTCATCTCCAGTCAGCTCGGACCCATCCTGTCCTAAATGCCTTCCAGGTAGACACAGCCACCAGGTACACACCGCCTGCCCATCTCCGTGTGTCTCAGGCTGCCTGGCACTAGGAAGGTGAAGCTTTATTCTCAGAGTAAGTGCCTCTTCCGCTTCCTAAAGCCTAATGCCTGCACATCAGGCTTTCCATGAGGGCTCAGCTGCAAGCTCCACCCCTGGGGACCGCCCTTGAGGGCTGTGGTCCATTTCACTGCTTCCTTTCCAAAGGGCACATATTTGCTTCTGTGCTTAGTTAGTTAGAAGCCTAATGAATTGGGATGGTTCCCTAAGAAACTAGGCTGGGTATGGTGGCTCACATCTGTAATCCCAGGACTTTGGGAGGCTGAGGCTGACAGATCATGAGATCAGGATTTCAAGACCAGACTGGCCAAGATGGTGAAACCCTGTCTCTAATAAAAATACAAAAATTAGCTGGGTGTGGTGGCAGGCATCTGTAATCCCGGCTACTCGGGAGGCTGAGGCAGGAGAATCGCTTGAACCCAGGAGGCAGAGGTTGTAGTGAGCCGAAATTGTGCACTGCACTCCAGCCTGGACAACAGAGTATTTTTCAGTTTCTGGTGAGTATTTCTCAATTTCCCGAAGATTAAAAAACTAATATAAAACAGCTTCTTAATCTATGATTTTGTAGATAGACCAAAAAATTATATTCTAAGAGGCTGCTTAAGAAGACTGACTTCCCAAACTTCCACTAAGCCTTTAGTTCTGTGCCTTCCAAAGTGCTAGCATTACAGACATGAGCCACCGTGCCTGGCGTATACTCCACCTCAAAACAAATCAAATCAAAACAAAGAAGTTAGTTTCAAATCACAGAGAAATGAAACCAAACTGACATGAATTTTGGTTTTACAACCTGGGAAAACTGTTGCCTTGCTTGATGTATTCTCCAGGGTTTACCTGGCCCTGGAAGTTAGGCATGCCAAGTGGCAAAGAAGAAAAAAGAAATCACGTGGGAACTGACAAGAACAATGGAAAACCCCCAAACCCTTAAAGGCTCTTACGTGGCTCTGGAAAGATCGAACTTGTGGCAGCTTTGGATGTGGTACATTAAGTCCCCTCCATTGAGGTACTCCATCACAAAAAAGAGGTTTTCCTGTGGGAAAACAAAACAATTCCAACATTCATTCATTCATCAACTCACTCTGAGACAGAGTCTCACTCTGTCTCCCCAGCTGGAGTTCTGTGGCTCGATCTTGGCTCACTGCAACCTCTGCCTCCCAGCTTCAAGCGATTCTGCCCCCTCAGCCTCCCTAGTAGCTGGGACAACAGGAGTTCACCACCTTGCCCAGCTAATTTTTGTATTTTTAGCAGAGACAGGGTTTCTCCATGTTGGCCAGGCTGGTCTCCAACTCCTGACCTCAGGTGAATGGTCCACCTCGGCCTCCCAAAGTGTTGGGATTATAGGCTTGAGCCACTGTACCCAGCCACAATTCCAACTTTTAGCTCCTTAGAGAAAATACAAGGAGGACTCCTTTTTAAATGGATTAGATCATTTCAGGGGAACCCATTCTGTCATGAAATCACTTAGAAGACCATCAAAAGCACTTAGTCAATCTATAGTTTTGAGCCACAGGTAGCCTGGGGAGTCTAGGTGGGATGCTGTGTGTTACAACCGGCAGAAGAGCTGGGCGCAAGGGAGAGTCCAGTGGGAGTCCATCCTGCCCGCCAGACGGTGATGCCAGGCGCTTAGCACGTGCTGATCACATGCTATGGAAACTGACAGTGTGCATGGTGATAAGGAGAATATGTCTTGGTCTCTGACTCCCAGAGCGGAGCTTGAAAACACCCATCCATTCAACACTCAGTAATTAACTGCTGAGCATGTTCTCTGGACATGGCATGGTGGGGATGGGCACGTCAGTCATTCCTGCCTGGAGCTTGCAATCAAGTTTAGCCTTATTTTTCTCCAGTCCTGTCTTAAGTCATGGCAGAAGCGAGCCACAGTTTATGACAGAGTTCTTCTGGCAGAAGACACGATGCATGTTGGTGGAGCTGAAGCCCATGAGTGACCACAGTCAGAAGCAGGGCTGGGTGGTCTTCAGGCTGTGGTGGGCATGTCAGAGGCAGCCAGGATTGTAACCAGCCTCAGCTCCTCAATAAGGTGAGACAATTTTTTTTTTCAAATAAACATATTCATAACACTTTAGAGCAACCGATTTTTAAAGGGTTGTTATGCATCACAGAATAAGTAATCCATAAAGAACTCTGGTGTGTTTGGGCATGAATTTGCACCTGGAAGGTTTCTTAATAGAATTAACCTTTAAATTTTGATGTGAACCTAACTGAGGCCATGGGGCATAGGAGGCAATGGTAGCAACATGGTTCTGGTCTGACAGTGACACTCCTTTCCTGGCTGTGACAGAATGGGGAAACCAAGTATTGTGGTGATTATCTCTGATTTACTAATTCCATATATCTTTTCTTTTCTTTTCTTTTTTTTTTTTCAGACAAAGTCTCACTCTGCCACCAGGCTGGAGTGCAGTGTTGCAATCTCGGCTCACTGCAACCTCCACCTCCTGGGTTCAAGCAATTCCCCTGCCTCAGCCTCCTGAGTAGCTAGAGCTACAGGCATGCACCACCACACCTGGCTATTTTTTTTTTTTTTGTATTTTAGTAGAGATGGGGTTTCACCATGTTGGTCAGGATGGTCTCGATCTCTGGATCTCGTCATCTACCTGCTTTGGCCTCCCAAAGTGCTGGGGTTAAGGGCGTGAGCCACCGTGCCCAAACTAATCTCATACATCTTTAACTGGAGCCTACCTTTTTCTCTCCAAGGCCCAGATTCTCAGCTGACATAAATCACGACTTAACACTGAGATTTCAAACCCCATTTGAGTTATCATTGGCCTCACCTGCACACACGCTGCGTTCTCATGCTACCCTCTTGCTGTTGTCAGCAGCATATGAAGAGCTCCTGTCCTAACCTCACATTTTTGCTCAAAACTATAATGACCCCATCCAAGCCACTAGAATCTTCTCTTAAGTACTCCGGAGTGGGAAGGATGTGAAAGTGGAACAGCAGAACCATTTCTAACAGTGTTTGAGTAACGGTTTCTTCTGAGTGTTTGGATGGTTACAAATTCCTAGACAGGCTGACATTTCAGAATTTAACACCGTCGACTTGGACTTGGACAAAGTGGTGGCAGGGGACTGGAGGCAAAGGTTCAGCCCCACTCCCATGAATTCCACACACCTTCCCACCTGTTCTCAGGTCCAAATCAGAGGCCACACTAGTGGTGAGCACGGGGGGCTTGAATCGCCATTCAAGTCTAAGAGCTCACAGGGCACAGGCAGTGTTTACTACCATGGGGGTGACAGGCAGACTACATTGCTAGTGATTATTAATTAAACATCAATGGAGATTGATAGCAGGTTGGATGCCCCACATTTAATCCTCCCAAGAGAGCTGCAGGCTCCACAATAAATCTATCAAAAATCTGTTCTGGTTCTCATCTTTATATTACGCCAGCAGCATGGGAAAATCACACCGACTGCTTTTTGCCCTTTGTGATGGCATTTTGCATCAGTTTAACCCTCTGGTTTGGATGAATGCCTAGTCACATGTGAGCTTCTTGAAGGCGAGCAGGGGCAGGCCACAGCTGGAAGTCCAGCTTGGGTGATCCGGCCTGGAGGACCTGCTAACTCTTTAGAGGAGGCTCCTGTTTGGAAAGCCTGGGAGTCAACTCATTGATGGCATCTTGGGCCCACTCTGGGTCACAGAGATGGCTCTGTGATAAAATGAGCACAAATGTATACACATACAAACCATACAGTCCTAAGGTTTGAATTTTGAGGATCATGTTTTGAGGGATGGATAATCCTTTTAAAAGCTGAATCCAAAATCCCATCATAAAAGGTAAATACAAATACAATGGGCTTGAACTTTCATAAACAGCTGGAGAAGGACAGCTCAGAGTTGAAAGCGACCCCCAGCTGACTTGAACCTCTGCAGAACCACAAGCAAAAAGAAGCGTCTGCCTGCTGGAAACACTGCAGACTGGCTTAGGTAGAACCAAAACAAGAAGAATGAGACTCAGAGTAATCACAAAGAATGTGGGCTTCATCCTTACTCAGCCCTGGGTTCGAATCTCCTCTATTTCTAACTCTGGAGACATGACTTAACCTCTCCTGAGGCTCATCTTATTCGTGAAATGGAGTAATAATACTCTTACCTCCTAGGGTTTCTGTGGGTATTCAACAAGATAGTGTGTGTGTGGAATCTCTGCTTTGGCCCTCAGCAGGCCATTAATAACCGAAGGCAGCTGTCCTTCTAGGAAACAATTTAAAAGCCAGGAAAGACAAAACCAAAACCAAACCAAAAACCAGCAAATACTTCCCAGAAGAAGCAAATGAACGGTTCTCGGGCCAATGGCTCTTGAAAGAAACAAGAAAACAGAATTAGATTCTCTCCTGGGCTGCCCTTTAGATTCTGACCACCTGCTGAGACAGAATACAAAGCAGACTGGAGAAAGAGAAGGGGTTGGGGGAGACAGAGAGAGAGAGAGAGAGAACAAGAGAAGTGGTGGAGAGAGAGGGAGGGAGAGAGTGTAGCCTGTGTTGGGTTAATTTTAAATGGCACATACTAGTCTAGACCTCACGTGTTTATGGCGGGTAATACATTAACCTACATTAACCAATGCAAATGATTCTTTCTGGTGGGTGAGAATTGAAGCTGTGATGGATATGGGGATGGGACATGCCAAACGCATCCCAGTCTTGGAGACTGTCAACAATTCCTGGCACAGCATCTGTCAAATGGAAATTCTAGTCTGTGAGAAATGAGACTGTCACTAATCAGGTAAATCCCACCATCCCAGGTTTCCTCCTCTGAAAAACCCTGTACCTGAGATCCTCGGCTACATTCCCCTTTACTACCCTAAATACGCCCAAGCTACATCGTACTCTGCATGTTTTTTTTCCTCCTTTTTCTGGAGGAGTGGGAAATAAAATTAATAAACTGTGACTATTAAACACATTACATCAATACCCACGTGGTGCTTCCCAGGTAAAAAAAGTAAACATTGGTGAGAGAGAGGATGCTATATTGCAAAATTCTAAGGGCGACTGTTGTCCAGAAATAATGCATATTTGAAGAATCACTGGAGAGCAGAGATGAGCCTCTCTTTGAATCTTCCTCTAGGGAGGTAGTAAATACGGCCAGGCTCATGACAGTCAACCATGAGCACCCCCCAGAAGGTGACAGAACAAAGGTCACAGGGCTTCCTCACTGGTCCTGCTTGCAGAGACAGGCTATGGGTGGGAGGCAAATCCCTGTGTCTCCACAGGTGTTTAAGGTCCCAAGGGTTTTGGAAGGCTTAAACATTTGAACTGATTTCATTGTAGGGTAAAGGCTGAAAGCAGAATGGGTGAGAACGGAATTGACTCAGCATTGTTTTGAGTAGACATCAGGGTGGCAGAAGAACTGCTTTTTTATTGGTCTTTGTATTTTGTTTTTCTTTTTTTTTTTTTTGAGATGGAGTCTCGCTTTGTCACCCAGGCTGGAATGCAGTGGTGCGATCTCAGCTCACTGCAGCCTCCATCTCCTGGGTTCAAGTGATTCTTATGCCTTAGCCTCCAGAGTAGCTGGGATTTCAGGCACCTGCCACCACACCAGCTAATTTTTGTATTTTTAATAGAGACAGAGTTTCACAATGTTGGCCAGGCTGATCTGGAACTACTGACCTCAAGTGATCCACCTGCCTTAGCCTCCCAAAGTGCTGGGATTACAGGCGTGAGCTCCCACACCCAGCCTGTATTTTATTTCTGAAACCTGCATCTCATTCTCTTAGAAAGCAAGCAAGTCCACCGGGGAAGGGAATTATCTCTGATTCCGGAAAAAAACAAAACAAGGAGAAGAACTTGATGATCTCTGGGGTTCTCGCCTCAGCCCAAACATTGCATGAATTTTTTCACTTTATTTAGGTGGCAAAAACATAGCATTTTGTCAAGTGGTTCCTTAGAAAAGTACTTTTTTTATATATTTTTTAAGGTGGAGTTTCGCTCTGTTGCCCAGGCTGGAGTGCAGTGGCATGATCTCAGCTCACTGCAACCTCTGCCTCCTGGGTTCAAGCAATTCTTGTGCCTCAATCTCCTGAGTAGGTGGGATTACAGGCATGCACCACCAAGCTCAGCTAATTTTTGTATTTTTAGTAGAGACAGGGTTTTTCCATGTTGGCCAGACTGGTCTTGAACTCCTGACCTCAGGTGATCCACCCACCTTGGCCTCCCAAAGTGCTGTGATTACAGGCATGAGCCACCGCGTCTGGTAAGAAAAGTGAATTTTATAACAGGAAGGCTGCCTTACACCACCAGGCCCTGCAGGAGGAAACAGGCTAAGGTCCTTGGAACTTCTGTCTGTGTCAAGTCAGCCAACTGACTGGTAAAGTGAGCATTCCCAGAAGGGTTCCTCCCAGCACAGTTCGCAGGGTCAGGAGGGCTCCGAGTCCTCCATGGGTTTGATGAATGAGACAAAGACACCGAGCATGTCTATCTGTCAATGAAGTCAGTTTCAGCTGGGGTTGGACAGTTACATCAGTCAGGGCCACTGGAAGAAGCGATTCATTGAATAGCTCTGAAGTGCCCCAGGTAACAAGAGAGGATTTGAGGGGCCATTCAATAGTATGTATTTATTTATCCACTTTCCAGATTACAAATATACCCATGGTGTGATGAGGCTCTGGATGGCAGGCCATGAAAATTAGAGAGTCACTGTTACGTACAGCTTTGCTGTGATTTCCAAACAACAGAAGGCAATAAACAATGTTGACATTCTGTAGATAGGTGGGTAATCAAAGCTTTATGACTCTTTTATGTTTGTGTTATTGATGCTTTAAAAAAATGGAATGTAAGTTGGGTGCAGAGGTGCATGCCTGTAATCTCAGCTACTCATGAAGCTGTGGCAGGACGATTACTTGAGCCTAGGAGTTCAAAGCCAGTCTGGGTAACAGAGTGAGACCCTGCCTTTAAAAAAAAAACAAAAACAAGATCAAAGTGATAGATTTAACAAAATCAGTTGTATAATTTTCATAGGACTGCATTTGCATACATGAATATCATTTGGAGGAGTTAAAGGTCCTAGAGCTGTCAAAATATATCACCATTTAAAACATAAGATAATTCTTTAGAGGGAGGCACAGGACATATTGTGAATATTCTAGAATTAGTAAAAGGTGAATTATAAAAGTGGCCTCAAAAGTTATTTAATACAACCTAGCTTCTACACTGCTTTCTTCTTACACTGATTACATTTTTCAAATAAGAGAATGGAAAGTGTTTGGTCATGATGACTATTCAACACAGCTAGTCAAATATTGAGTAAATAAGGAAATGACTGCCAAATGTGCATGTATTATAGGATGAATGACAGGTTTATAGCATTAAAGAAATTAACTAATGATTTTTATCAAAATAATAACAGCTAATTTTGTAAATGCACTGAGAACTTGGCAAATATCATGCAAATAAGGTCAGGAATACAGACTCTCTCTCCAGAAAAATAAGATGGGAAAGAAGGAAAAGAATAATTATAGTCATTTTTTCGAGAGATCTTTTTTCTCCAAAGGCTAGTAAACCAACGTAATAACTTTTACATAAGAGAATATTTGCAATCACTGCAAAATAAGTAAAATTAAGATCAAAGTATTTATAACAACACATCTAAGTTTCCCATCACAACTTTTAAAGTATCATATGCTAAGCACAGACTGGCAAATTGGATAAAAAGCCAAAACCCATCTCACATGCAAGGATACACAAAGGCTCAAAATAAAGGGATGGAGGAAGATTTACCAAGCAAACGGAGAGCAAAAAAAAAGCAGGAGTTGCAATTCTCGTCTCTGATAAATTAGACTTTAAAGCAACAAAGATCAAAAGAGACAAAGAAGGACATTACATAATGGTAAAAGGATCAATGCAACAAGAAGAGCTAACGATCCTAAATATATACGCACCCAATACAGGAGCACCCAGATACATAAAGCAAGTTCTTAATGACTTACAAAGAGACTTAGACTCCCACACAATTATAGTGGGAGACTTCAACACCCCATTGTCAATATTAGACAGATCAACCAGACAGAAAATTAACAAGGATATCCAGGACTTGAACTCAGACCTGGACCAAGCAAACCTAATAGACATTTACAGAACTCTCCACCCCAAATCCACAGAATATACATTCTTCTCAGTACCACATCATACCTACTCTAAAATTGACCACATAATTGGGAGTAAATCACTCTTCAGCAAATGCAAAAGAATGGAAATCATAACAGTCTTTCAGACCGCAGTGCAATCAAGTTAGAACTCAGAATTCAAAAACTAACCCAGAACCGTACAGCTTCATGGAAGCTGAACAACTTGCTCGTGAATGTTGACTGGATAAACAAATGAAGACAGAAATAAAGATGTTCTTCAAAACTAATGAGAATGAAGACACAACATACCAGAATCTCTGGGACACATTTAAAGCAGTCTCTAGAGGAAAATATATAGCAATAAGTGCCCACATGAGAAGCGAGGAGAGATCAAAAATTGACACCCTATCGTCAAAATTGAAAGAGCTAGAGGAGCAAGAACAAAGAAAACTCAAAGTCTAGCAGAAGACAAGAAATAGCTAAGATCAGAGCAGAACTGAAGGAGATAGAGACACAAAAAACCCTTCAAAAAAATCAATAAATCCAGGAGCTGGTTTTTTGAAAAGATCAACAAAATAGACCACTAGCCAGATTAATAAAAAGAAAAGAGAGAATAACCAAATTGATGCAATAAAAAACGATAAAGGGGTTATTGCCACAGTTTCCACAGAAATTCAAACCATCATTAGAGATTATTACAAACAACCCTATGCACATAAACTAGTAAACCTGGAAGAAATGGATAAATTCCTGGACACTTGCCTCCTCCCAAGCCTAAACCAGGAAGAAGCCGAAACCCTGAACAGACCCATAACAAGGTCTGAAGTTGAGGCAGCAATTAAGAGCTTACCAGCCAAAAAAAGCCCAGGTCCAGACGGGTTAACAGCCGAATTCTACCAGACATACAAAGAGGAGCTGGTACCATTCCTTCTGAAACTATTCCAAACAATACAAAAAGAGGGAATTCTTCCCAAATCATTTTATGAGACCAACATCATCCTGATTCCAAAACCTGGCAGAGACTCAACAAGAAAAGAAAACTTTAGGCCAATATTCATGATGAACATAGATGCAAAAATCTTCAATAAAATACTGGCAAACCGATTGCAACAGCACATCAAAAAGCTTATCCACCATGATCAAGTAGGCTTCATCCCGGGGATGCAAGGCTGGTTCAACATACGCAAGTCTATAAACATAATCCACCACATAAACAGAACCAAAGACAAAAACCACATGATTATCTCAATTGATGCAGAGAAGGCCTTTGACAAAATTCAACAGCCCTTTTTGCTAAAAACCCTCAATAAGCTAGGTATTGACGGAATGTATCTCAAAATAATAAAAGCTATTTATGACAAACCAACAGCCAATATTATACTGAATGGGCAAAAACTGGAAGCATTCCTCTTGAAATCTGGCACTAGACAAGGATGCCCTCTCTCACCACTCCTATTCAATATAGCAGTAGAAGTTCTAGCCAGAGCAGTCAGGCAAGAAAAAGAAATAAAGGGTATTCAAATAGGAAAGGAGGAAGTCAAATTGTCTCTATTTGCAGACGACATGATTGTATATCTAGAAGACCCCATCGTCTCAGCCCAAAATCTCCTGAAACAGATAAGCAACTTCAGCGAAGTCTCAGGATACAAAATCAATGCGCAAAAATCACATACATTCCTATACACCAATAACAGACTTAAAGAGAGCCAAATCAAGAACAAACTGCCATTCACAATTGCCACAAAGAGAATAAAATACCTAGGAATACAACTAACAAGGAACGTAAAGGAACTCTTCAAGGAGAACTACAAGCCACTGCTCAACGAAATAAGAGAGGACACAAACAGATGGAGAAACATTCCATGTTCATGGTCAGGGAGAATCAATATCGTGAAAATGGCCATACTGCCCAAAGTAATTTGCAGATTCAATGCTAACCCCATCAAGCTACCATTGACCTTCTTCACAGTACTGGAAAAAACCACCTTAAACTTCATATGGAACCAAAAGAGAGCCCGCATAGCCAAGTCAATTCTAAGCAAAAAGAACAAAGCTGGAGGCATCACACTAGCAGACTTCAAACTATACTAGAAGGCTACAGTAATCAAAACAGCATGGTACTGGTACCAAAACAGAGATATCCAATGGAACAGAACAGAGGTCTCGGAGGCAACACAACATATCTACAACCATCTGATCTTTGACAAACCAGACAAAAACAAGCAATGGGGAAAGGATTCCCTGTTCAATAAATGGTGTTGGGAAAGCTGGCTAGCCATGTGCAGAAAGCAGAAACTGGACCCCTTCCTGACACCTTACACTAAAATTAACTCCAGATGGATTAAAGACTTAAACATAAGACCTAACACCATAAAAACCCTATAAGAAAATCTAGGCAAAACCATTCAGGACATAGGTGTAGGCAAGGACTTCACGACCAAAACACCAAAAGCATTGACAACAAAAGCCAAAATAGACAAATGGGACCTAATCAAACTTCACAGCTTCTGCACAGCAAAAGAAACAATCATTAGAGTGAATTGGCAACCAACAAAATGGGAAAAAATTTTTGCAGTTTACCTATGTGACAAAGGGCTGATATCCAGAACTTACAAAGAACTAAAACAGATTTACAAGAAAAAAACAAACAAGCCCATTCAAAAGTGGGCAAAGGATATGAACAGATACTTTACAAAAGACATACATGAGGCCAACAAACATATGAAAAAATGCTCATCATCACTGGTCATCAGAGAAATGCAAATCATAACTACATTGAGATACCATCTCATGCCAGTTAGAATGGCGATCATTAAAAAATCTGGGGACAACAGATGCTGGAGAGGATGTGGAGAAATAGGAACACTTTTGCACTGTTGGTGGGAGTGTAAATTAGTTCAACCATTGTGGAAGACAGTGTGGCGATTCCTCAAGGACCTGGAAATAGAAATTCCATTTGACCCAGCAATCCCATTACTGGGTATATATCCAAAGGATTATAAATCGTTCTACTATAAGGACACGTGCACACGAATGTTCATTGCAGCACTGTTTACAATAGCAAAGACCTGGAACCAACCCAAATGCCCATCGATGATAGACTGGATAGGGAAAATGTGGCACATATACACCATGGAATATTATGCAGCCATCAAAAACGATGAGTTTGTGTCCTTTGTAGGGACATGGATGAACCTTGAAACCATCATTCTCAGCAAACTGACAGAAGAGCAGAAGATCAAACACCACATGTTCTCGCTCATAGGCGGGTGTTGAACAATGAGAACACATGGACACAGGGAGGGTCAGTTGGGGGGAAATAGGGGAGGGACGGTGGGGGTGGGGAGTTAGGGAGAGATAGCAAGGGGAGAGATGCCAGATGTAGGTGATGGGGAGAAAGGCAGCAAATCACACTGCCACGTGTGTACCTATGCAACAATCTTGCATGTTCTTCACATGTACCCCAAAACCTAAAATGCAATAAAATAAATGGGAAAAACAAAGAAACACACACACAAAAACAAATGCTGTAACAGCAAAGACTGTAGTATAACAATATGGAGACCGGAGGTAGAAGTCAACTCTACTTTGAAACATCTCCTATGACAGCCAATAGAAAGAGTTGGGAATTCTCCTCTGAAGAAGAAAGGGGAGCCGTAGTTCATATTCAAAATCAAATGAAAGAATCCATACAGAGAATTTAGCCCTGTGCCTGGCAAATAGCAAGAACTCCTTATGTATTAACTTTATCACATATATTGTTATTATTTTATCACACAGGGAAGAAAAGCATTAAGTTGCATTATAATCAGAACAAGGACAGCCCCAACCTTTGCAAGATTTGGAGTATGTAAAGGGGGGCCCCACATCATGGGTTCCCAGGTTTAAATGTTGTTAATCAAGCTCCCCAACAATTCAATTAAATATGCTCTACCTTCCTATATGTTCTCTCTGTCTCTTGGGAAATATAACTTCATAATGACCAAGAAGGCCAGTGACAAATTCAGGATCCCTCAAAATTCTGCATCAGTTAATTGGCCGCATGGCCACAGGGGAAAGTCCTCTCCTGCCCCTTCTAAGGACAGAAACTAGAGAGACGTCTATGCAGTATTGAGGCTGTTTAGGTATGGAATTGAGATCCTGGGGAGTAGTTTAGGAATGGAGATGACTTCTTGGCTTCACAGGAAGAAGTGTGGTTTGAGAAAGACCAAAGGGAAGATTCTAAGTGGGGGGCTGGGCGGAACCCCTCTTGCTTCGGTCTAAGGTTTAGGACATGGAATGTGTAATTCTCCAGTTAAGTAAGTTGTGAGTCAGATTTGTGTTTAGGCATCATGAAGTCTCAACTTTACCAATAATTTTGGATTGACAACAGAAAAGAGCACTCTACTGTGACCAGCTAAGCTTACCCTCTCTGGAGCTCCATTTCATTTCCTGCAAAATGAGGGGATCTGACCTGATAACCTCTCCCACCCCTCCCTACTCTAAAATTCTTGATCTATGGAGTCTGTCATTGTAAGAAAAACAAAAGAACATAACAAATCATTAGTTGTTAGTTGTTCTGAGCAACCAAGATGCATCTCAACAGGTGAATGGATAAATGATGGTACATCCATATAATGGAATATTACTCAGCAATGAAAAATGAGCTCTCAAGCCACAGAAAGAAAAGAACAACCCTGAAATGTATATTCCTAAGTGAAAGAAGCCTATCTGAAAAGGCTGCAACTTGGATAGCCTCCCTCTTGTCTGGTTTCTTCATTTCTGGCTCGAGCATTTCCCATGATCCTCATCCCTTACACTCTGCAGTCATCACGAGCTTCCATCTTCTGAAAACTCTTTCTGGAAGGTTTCTGTATCCGCACTGAATCTGCCCACCCACCACTCACTCCTTCCCATTTTATTGTCTATTCCTCCTGAATGACACACTCCACACGCTTTTTTGATTGTCAACTCTTCACCACATTAAATGTATGATCCTGTCTCCTCCTTGAAATTCTTTCTTATCTTCCAATACTCCTAACTCCTCTGTTCCTCCTCTCACCACCCCATGGGATCCTCCCTATCACTTCCCCCCTCCTCTTCCTCCTACTTCATAAAAGCGGGCTTTTCTGTGGGTTGGCACTTGAATCTCTGCAATAGGTTTATTCCAACTCTCATATATTCCCACAGTTTCCACAAAGAGTCCCATGTGTGTCACCTCAGGATGGGAACTGTAATCACATCAAATACAACATAATGTTGGGTCTAATAAGGAACCTCAAGTCTGCCCCATTTTAGGCAGAAATCATCACTAGGAACAACACATATTAAACTGTTCTGTGCTATTTATCAGATAATTTCTCTAAGACTGGTAGAGGAGAAGAGGACCCTGAAGTGACAGAAGTTTTAAGGGGGACAGACAAGGAGATGGGGAAGAATAATTTTTCAATCAAGGATCAAGGCAGAGGCCAGGCACAGTGGCTCACGCCTGTAATCCCAGCACTTTGGGAGGTGGAGGTGGGTGGATCACCTGAGGTCAGGAGTTCAAGACCAACCTGGCCAATATGGTGAAATCCCATCTCTACTAAGAATACAAAAATTAGCTGGGCATGGTGGCACACGCCTGTAATCCCAGCTACTCGGGAGGCTGAGGCAGGAGAGGCGCTTGGACCCAGGAGGCAGAGGTTGCAGTGAGCTGCCTGGGCAACAGAGCAAGACTCTGTCTTGAAAAAAGAAAAAAATAAAGGATCAAGGCATGGACCAGATAGCTACAGTGGGTACAAGATCATGTGAACTCTGGGTTAAAGGGGAAAATAATAAAACAGAAGGTCAGAGATGGCTGGGAAGACAGACAACCTCTCCTCTGCACTTCTATTCAGGACCAGCCTTCCTGGCATTGAGTCAGCCAGTGTCATCTACGGTCAGACCATTTGTCTTTCTCTTTCTCTCCCACCCCTGCCAAGCCCCAGCCGCTGAACATTATCTAGCATTCTATGGGCAAATGAAACAAGAGAAGAGTGAAACATGCATATTGGTATCAAGGAATGTATTATTTAAGTAGAGAGGGTGTTATTTAAACAGAACAAGTGCATATGAAAGAAGTCACAGAAAACACCCAGCAGTACAGGCACAAAATCATCTTTCTGGGTCAAGTAAGCTGAGAAGCCTGTGGGTCTGAAAGACAAGTAGGATTTATCGTACTTGAGAGTGATTTATAGAGCAGGTAGTTTTTGAGCAAGATTTCGAAGGAGGAAGAGTAGGCCAGATGTGTGGGTCACGCCTGTAATTCCAGCATTTTGGGAGGCTGAGGAGCCAGAACACTTGAGGTCAGGAATTTGAGACCAGCCTGGCTAACATGGTGAAACTCCATCTCTACTAAAACAGGAAAAAAAAAAATTAGCTGGGGATGGTGGTGCATGGCTGTAATCCCAGCTACTTGGGAGGCTGAGGCAGGAGAATCACTTGAACCCAGGAGATAAGAGGTTGGAGTGAGCCAAGATCATTCCACTGCACTCCAGTCTGGGAGGCAGAGTGAGACTCCTTCACAACAAAAATAAACAAACAAACAAACAAAACGACAACAGCAACAAAAACCGAAGGAGGAATAGTAGATTCACAGAAGGCAGGCATTTTCCTGCAGCACTCTCTTGAAGGAGATACCAAATGCTCGTGACTTCTGGGAAGCGGGTGACAATACTCTGGGAGCTTTGTGAGAACAGCTGACAAAGGAATGGAGAGACAATATGGACCCTGAGCCTGGAAGAAATGTTACAGAGTCACAGAAAGATGAGAATGTATCTGTGAGTGTAAAAAGCAGGCGTGTAGGAAAGGTGCACCATTTCAGATGCACTGAGTGTCTTGTTCTTTTAGTCCGAGAATTCCTGAATATGTGTTCACTCATTGCCTATTATCGCCTGTGTATTCGGATGAGAAAACCTTAAGCAAACGTTGTGAGTGCAACATTAATTTCCCATAAATTACTGTGTGAAAATAAATAACATTTAAAAGCTGTTGGAATTCCTAAAAGGCATTTTACGCCTTGAGAGAGATGTGACTGTGATCTGTCACATATGGTTATAACTTCTGTTTCTCAGATCAGACATTGACTTGTTTTCTAATTTTTCTTGTTCTATACAATGACTAGAGGAATTAAACAATATCAGGGACAAATACTTCCTGACTTTTTTTTCTTTTCTGAGATGGAGTTTCACTCTTTCGTCTAGGCTGGAGTGTGCAGTGGTGCAATCTTGGCTCACTGCAACCTCCCCCCACCTTGGAGTCAAGTGATTCTCCTGCCTCAACCTCCTGAGTAGCTGGGATTATAGGCACCTGCCACCATGCCATTTTTTTTTTTTTTTTTGAGATGGAGACTCACTTTGTTGCCCAGGCTGGAATGCAGTGGCGCAGTCTCAGCTCACCACAACCGCTGCCTGCCAGGTTCAAGTGATTCTCCTGCCTCAGCCTCCCAAGTGGCTGGGATTACAGGCACACACCACCACGCCCAGCTCATTTCTGTGCTTTTAGTAGAGATAAGGTTTCACCAAGTTGGTCAGGCTGGTCTCAAACTGTTGACCTCATGATCTGCCCACCTTGGCCTCCCAAAGTGCTGGGATTACAGGTGTGAGCCAGCATGCTTTAGCCTAATTTTTGTATTTTTAGTAGGGATGGGATTTCACCATGTTGGCCAGGCTGGTCTCGAACTCCTGACCTCAGGTAATACACCTGCCTCAGCCTTCCAAAGTGCTGGAATTACAGGCATGAGCCACCGTGCCTGGCCACCTCCTGCCTTCTTAATTATTGAAACTTGTTAAAGATTACCTTCCCCTTTTTTGCCCTATTTTCCTTAGACCAGATGACAGAAAACTCATGACTATTGCACCCTCTGTAAAAGATGTTACATGTCCTTTTCCCTAAAATAAACACTGCCTATAACCAAGTTCCTGGAACTATGCACCAATCTTGTATGGACAATGTAATCCTGCTAAAAATGCCTCTGTGTCTGCCTATGGAAATAAACCTCTAAGCTTCCCTCCTTTGCAACTCTGACTCCTTTCTTTTGGGGTGTTTCCAGGTGGGCCATCCTGAAACTTTGAGTGTGAATAAATGCTCTTTAAATGAGATTCTGGCCTTTTTGATTATTTCAGGTTGACAACTATAAATCGACTAATTTTGGTGAATTTGCTGTAAATCTAACATTTGCTGTATCAGTTTGGTTGCATAACAGGGGAATCTGTAGGACGTCTAAGTGACCCCCAGCTTCTGAAATAACGACTTGTAAGCATTCTCTGGACCAGAACGCTGCCAGAGGACTTTAAAGAAAAGAGGCTTATCTGTCACTGCAGATGGGGGCAGCTATAAAAAGTTAATTCTTGTCTTAGGGCAGGGACACGTCTTTTGGAGGATGTGGTTTCGTGGGTTTTCTTTTCCTTGCTACAGTTGTGATAATTTCCAGGGCTCCTAACTCAACTGAAGGTTCATTGATTGAAGCATTTTTGAGAGCTTCAGATGAAGCCATTTCTGAACAAAATCCTTGAAATTAAAAACTTTCTTGGTTGCATTTTGCCTTAAAACTATGGAAATACCAGGATGACATACTTTTTAAAAACTATCAAGTTAAAGGAGTTTTTCTTTTTAATTTTAGATAATAATAATATCTTGTAGTTAGTATGGTACTTTCTCCAAAAAAGATCCAAACTTCTCCGCAAGTGCTATTATTATTTTACATTATCCTTTGGGAAGCAAAAACGGGGAACCAGCGTCACAAAGAAATGTTAGGTGCCCTGTTCAGAGTAACTCACAAACTCATGCCCTGAAGGCATAACCGGAAGTAGAGCTTTGTGTGTTCTATGAATAGAAAGTGAAACTCAGTTTCCTTTTTCATAAAACAAAAATTTCAGAGTAATACGGACCGAGAATGTTCATCTGTGCAGACTGGGAGTGTGGGAGTCAAGGGCAGTGACGCGAATCCAGGGACGCTAGCATTCTGCCTCCTGGCATCACCCTGGGAGACCGCGCCTCAGAGACCTGCGAAACCACAGCCGCCTGCCCTCAAATCCAGTCTGAGGAAGGACCCGGAGACAGAGATGTCCCCGCAGAATCTAGAGCTACTTAAGTGTGAAATAGTAACACTTCTTAAATGTCAGTTTTAGACTAGAATACAGATCGGCCTTTCAGAATTCAAAGGAGACACAAAGGTAGACCTTAGTTCACTTTTAATTTCTAAGGGAAAATTAGTTCCTTGAAATTAAAAACAAACAGCATCCTTACAGTGTTAGATGCATCTTTCCTTTCCAAACAAATTTTCGAAGTAAAGCTTCTTATTGTTCCACAGTTTATCAGAGATAGAGTACAGAAACTTTAGATACTTGATTTATTAATCTTTCTTTTGCTGTAATATAATTAAAAAGAGGGAAATTGTTTTTTCAGTGTTTATTTTTCCCTGTGAGTGAAAGTTTTATAGTTTTTTTTTTTTTTTTTTTTTTTTTTTTTTTGAGGGGTTGTTTTTTTGCCCAGGCTGGAGTGCAGTGGCTCAGTCTTGGCTCACTCCAAACTTCCCCTCCTGGATTTAAGTGATTCCCCTGCCTCAGCCTTTCAAGTAGCTGGGATTGCAGGTGCCCTCCACCACGCCCAGCAATTTTTTAGTGGAGGCGTGGTTTCACCATGTTGGCCAGGCTGATCTTGAACTACTGACCTCGTGATCTGCCTGCTTCAACCTCCCAAAATGCTGGCATTACAGACATGAGCCACCGTGCCCGGTTGGTTAACTATTTTTTTTCTAATTGTTTTAAATCTACTTGTAAGTGAATATAGTTGCGAGATTTATGACAACTATTCTTGCAGACAAATTTTATTGTGGATTTTCATATTTTTTATTTTTTTACCTTTAAAATGTAAGTAATGGAAAATAGTAAAAATCTAAGTTGGAAATCTAGTAGTGCAGAAGTTGGCTGGCATCTGCACTGAAGGGGGGACTGAGAAGGGGTCATGCAATTTCAAGCCCTGTAGACATTCATGTAAGACAGAAAATGTAAATATTAATAACAAAGAAATGTTACAAAAAAAGGAAAAGAAAGAATAGCAAGCCCTTCTTTCCTCTTGCCAAGAGAGCAGCATCTCAGAATGCTGATCTACGTTAGACCCTGAGCCAGTAATTTATGTCAGAGCCTGAATGATGTGCAGAGTCCTCTTGATCTAGCATGCAGAAAATTAATTTTGAAGATTCTTTTGATCTGAGCCTCATTCAGATTCAGGCTCAGATTCCATGAATTATTCTGTACATCTGTGTCCCCAGACAGTGCCATACCATTAGGGCCCCTGGTTTTACATCTCCCAGCCCCTCTGCCTGTAACTCTAACTCTGTCCTGGGCAAGGGTGAAGTGGGTGCCTCAGAGCCCTGCAAATACATGGCAGAGCTGGGCTTGAACTTCAGAATCCAAATCCACAGGAATTTTTATAATTCTTAGCTTCCTAAATGGCTGTACCATATTTTCGCCCTTCCATAGGTGATATATCCCTCATCTGTGCACTTTAAAAACTTTTAACAATTTAACCCAAATGCCCCCAATTTATAACAAGTGAATAGCTGTCCTCAGAATCTCCTGAATAATCTGATATTCAACAGGCACACTCTTTGGAGGCAGAAAGCAGATGAATAACTTCCTTTTAAAAATAGCAATGTCCTGGAGAAGTACAGAATTTATCTTCTCTGATGCCTTCACTAGTATACACAGGTAACTGTCCTCTCAAGAGAGGTCATCCCCAACATGTTCCCAGAACGAAGCATCGTCCTTACACATATCAATTGTTGCCTTTTGCATTCACTTATGGTGTTTAGTCAGTTACTTTGACATGTGAGGTTTGAATAATAAATTAAGACATATCAAAAACAACAACTCGGAGTGTTGGGCAAGGGTGATGAAAGCTTCTTCCTTTCTTTCCTTCCTCTCTTTCTAAAAGGACTCGGTTCCTTGAAATTTGAGTCCTGAGCCAGATTTACATTTCACGTGCACATTCTCCGTCAGTTTTTTTTCTCTCCCGGCACCAGTGTTGTGGATGCACTTGTTGCTCAGGTCTTGGTAAAGCATCTCAGCTTTACAGAACTCATTTATGCCTAGTGTTCCATTATTGGAACAGTAAGAATGTGGGAGTTGTTTATATCCTACTGTTCAAGGTCATTGCCAAGGTCCGATTTCAAAATTCAAAAAATTGCAACCTCAGGCATAAATGGGCTAAGGGGATCTCTCATAAGAGGGAAAGAAATTCTGCCTGAAGCTGTGATGGACAGGCAAGAGAAGGGAGCACACCTATCTTCTACAAAGCGGGATTCCCAACAGCCTTCCCCATAAGACACGAAAACTGTCATACATGCAAATCTAAAAAAAAGAAAAAAGCTGGGAGAATTCACCAAGAGAAACACAACTGTCTAAGTGCCCACAAGCCCAGTCTAAAGTGTGCTTCTAGTAACATACACAGAAAGATACAACAAAAATAAAATAATTTACAATCCTATTAGCAACTGTTAGTTTTTCGTTTTTCATGCTTATACATGCATAGGTTCTTACTTAAAAGGAAATATTATATATTCCCACATGATTTCACAAACATCATTTCATATTAGTATTTAAGCATTTATACCATCATTTAAAATGGTTATATGGTATTATTTTCTCTGACCATATAATAATTTGTTCAATAAATCTATCATTGGGCATTTGTGTTATTTCCAATTTTTCACTATTATGAAAGCTTCAGAAGAAAACTTTATTTATAGCAAAAAAATAATAAAGTGTGTTTAGCAGCTTGCTACAAGCTCCAAAATAACACAAGAGGAAAAGGTGACAGGGAGCCCCAAGGTATGGAGACAATCTAGACAACAGCATGGAAAGGGTGGCAGAATTTGTCGCTTTGCCTGTAGGTGACATAACTTCACCCTCCCAGGCCAATGGATATCTAGCATCTCCAGGAGGGAGTTTCCAGTACAAAATCTCTCTAGCCTTCATCATGGGAAGTTCAGCCTGCTCCCTGCAGCAGGAAGCGGGCCTGCATTCTCAACAGCTGATCAGGACACCTCACTCCTTTCTACTTCCTCTCCTACAGCCACACCATTCATGCCCAAGGTCCCTTCTGCCATTCAAACTCCTGTTTCTAGTTTCTCTCAGCTCTGGTACTTTGTGTCTGCCTTCTGATCTAATATTCCTCATACTGTTAGAAATGCTGTTATTTGAGTGTGAAGTTCTCAAGGTTGCGAGCTGTATTATATATTTCTGTGTCCTCCACAGAGCTTTGAGCACAGCATATGCTCAGTAAGCGATTTGCCATGATCTGATTTCTCTTTATCTTACGTAAGTGCATTTATTCATTGATTTGGTCACTGGACATTTGCTTAGAATCTACTGGGAACTGCAGAGGTGGTGATGGATGCCCCAGTTGCCATCCACTTTCTTAATTCATTCCCTGATTTACTCATTAATTCTCTCTTCATTGGTTCTCTGGTTCCCTCATTAATTCACCTTAGAAGTTTTCTCTCATTCACTCTCCAGTTGTCATGACTTGAGATAGAAAATGGGAAAAGGGCTGGATGCAGTGGCTCATTCCTGGAATCCCAGCACTTTGGGAAGCCAAGGTGCGTGGATCACCTGAGGCCAGGAGTTCGAGACCAGCCTTCCCAACACGGGGAAACCTTGTCTCTACTAAAAATACAAAAATTAGCTGAATGTGGTGCACACCTGTAATCTCAGCTACATGGGAGGCTGAGGCAGAATAATTGCTTGAATCCAGGAGGCAAAGGTTGCAGTGAGCTGAGATTGTGCCACTACATTCCAGCCTGGGTGACAGAGTGAGACTCCATCTCAAAAAACAAAAAACAAAACAAAACAAAACAAAAAGCCAAACAAACGGAAAAACCTCCACCCCTTGTGTTCTTTGGACCTTTCTTAGTCACATGGTCCCACCTGGGGCTGCTAATTAGTGCAGGTGGTAGACAGCCAGGATGAAGTGGGGGAGAGGAGACAGACAAGGAGAGAGGGATCACAATGTGTGTGCATGAAAACTAATCTTCAAGGATGAAGATTTTTTCCTTGAACTCCTTCAAGGAAAAAGGAGACCAGGATGCAAGTCCTCCCAGAACGGCAGAGCCTCCTGGCAAATTCAGTGCAAGGAAAGGGTCCCAATGCTGAGTCGGAATGCAGACACATCCAATCTCCACCTCCCAGCTCAGGGGCTTGCTCACTGATGGAACCCTCTCTAAGTCTGCTTTTTCTCCCAGCCTTGAAGAGAAAAATAGTAGTGTACATGCATTTTGATCTATTTTCCAATTTTTATCTCTTCAAATACATGAACAAACAGTTGTCACATTCTCCCCCAAGTCACAGTCTGCTGAGAAGCCTGGTTGTTACGCTAAATGAAACCAACTTCTAAAAACCAGGAAAACAGACAAACAAATCTAGAAGTAAAGATCTTTCCCAATTGACGACATTAAAACGTTCTAAGTAATACTTCCATGGTGTGTAGAAGGGACGAACCTTGTTTGGATGGATGGCAGGTGCACCGAAATGTAAGATAAATATGGAGACAATGACCCACGTCTCCTAATGAGGGCGCCCCTGGAGGTACCACACTGAGACAGGTTAGAGGGGAGGTGGGGTTGTCGGAGCTGAAGCCATACCTTAGTCTGGAACGTACAAAACATGTGCGTCAGAAATGGATGCTCCCAGGCCAAGGAAAGAACTCTCTTCTCTACCATCGTGCACTCGACATCATCGTCCATCAAGACCACATCTTTCTTTAAGGCCTTTATTGCAAAAAATTGATTGGTTTTCTTGAATTCTGCCAGGAAGACCTAGAAGGAAGGGGAAGAAGTAACTTATTTTAGAATTTGGATTCTCACTTCTTAAAAAAGAGACAAAGTCTTGAGAGAGACCTGTGTTGAATGAGAAAAGGGGTTTCTTCTCCAGCCCCCATCCATCCCGGATAGGCTATTCCCAAGACAAAATGGAGGACTTCACTGGCTTCAGATATTATAGCACTGTTTCATGCTACCTTTGTACTCTTTCCAAGGGTTTCACAAAATTATTAAGCAATTGAATGGGTTTTTAAAAGTGTGCCCTGCCTGCTCGGGAACCTGAGTAAGAGTATAATAAAAATCCAGAGAGACAAAAGCACAGTGAAGAAAGAAGAGCCGGAGGAGCAGAGAGGAAATATTGTACTTGAAACGTCACTGCAAGTGCACATAAAACCTAGCTTTATGTTTTACTCAGTTTTTCCAGGCCAAAAGAAGAGTGGAGGGATATAGTTCTCCTTGTGTACTTAAAAAATAAACACCAGCCTGGTATAGTGGCTCATGCCTGTACTCCCAGGATTTTAGGAGGCCAAGGCAGGTGGATCACCTGAGGTCAGGAGTTCGAGACCAGCGTGGTCAACATGGTAAAACCCTGCCTCGATCAAAAAAAAAAAACCAAAAACATAAATTAGCTGGGCATGGTGGTGGGTGCCTGTAGTCTCAGCTACTTAGGAGGCTGAGGCGGGGAATTGCTTGAATGTGGGAGGTGGAGGTTGTGGTGAGCTGAGATTGCACCATTGCACTCCAGCCTGGGCAACAGAGCGAGACTCTGTCTCAAAAGGAAGAAAAAAAAACCCACCATTTTCTCTGACAGCATAGCAAAGAATTATTCATAGCCAAATGTATGGTACATAGTAGGTCCTAAAATGTGAATGGCACTGGGTTCAAAGAATGACTTGCTCAGATTCTTGGAGCTACTAGGGAAGGATTTAACTCCAAAGTTTACTTTTCCCACTTGATTTCGTGGCCCTTACATCAGAGGACACCAAAATGTGAATGACACATTTTAGGACCTACTATGCGTCATGCATTCTGCTACCTGCTTTACATTTTCAACCTAGTTTTATTAGCTAATTGAATTCTTAGCTTGTCATGCTCTGTAGGACAGAAGTTAACAGCAACAACAACAAAATACTGAGTTCAAAGAATAACTTGCTCAGATTCAGATTCTTGGAGCTACTAGGGGAAGATTTAACTCTAAAGTTTACTTTCCCCACTTGATTTCGTGGCTCATGTATCAAAGGACACCAGATGGCATATGATGGCGGGTTTCAACAATTTTAGTTTTTGCAAATGATACAGCAACACACTGTTGGCAATTGTAAGGGCATGGCATTTGGATACAGAAAATTCTAGCTCCAGTTTTACTTCACAGACATTTACTAGCTGTGGAAATGTGGGCAGACCAATGAGGCTCCCTGGGCTTCAGTTTCCAATTACTGCATTCTCTAACTGACGGGACTATTGTGAAAGTCAGATGAGATCAGATCTGGAAAAGTCAGCTCTAAAATGATCTCTGAATCACAGTTGTTAAAATTCAGTCATTTGTCATTTGTTTCTTTTGTTGACTTTTGGGAAAGGCTGAAGTCAGTGATGCTACACCAGTCCTGGACATGTGAGTGTCTAAGTTTAAAACACAATGGTGCAGATTTGTGGATTGGTGGTAGCTGACTTGATAGAAGGGGTGAAACTTAGATGAGAATCAGGCAAATGAATGATGCTCACATCCCCAGAAAACACACAATTTGGGCCAGGCATGGTGGCTCATGCCTATAATCCCAGCGCTTTGGGAGGCTGAGGCAGGCGGATCACAAGGTCAGGAGTTTGAGACCAGCCCGGCCAACATGGTGAAACCCTGTCTCTACTAAAAATACAAAAAAATTAGTCAGGCATGGTGGCAGGTGCCTGTAATCCCAGCTACTTGGGAGGCTGGGATAGGAGAATCCTTTGAACCTGGGAGGCAGAGGCTGCAGTGAGCTGAGATAGCACCACAGCATTCCAGCCTGAGCAACAGAGCAAGATTCCATCTAAAAAGAAAAAGGGAAAACACACAATTTGTTTCCCTGGGCTTAAAAGTAGATTGAAAACAAGGGTGTAGAGGCCTTGGTGAGGATACATACTTTCCATATAAAGCCAGAAGGGAGAGAAAAGAAGGTTTTGGAGTGTTCTCAGTGTAGTGAGAAAGAGCAACATGGCTGTCCCATCTTGCTTTGATGCCTCCCCCTACTCCTCTCCTCTCCATGCATAGGGACCCAAGGTCCTGATGAAAAGACGTGGACGGCTTTGGACACGGAGTGGGGAAACCTGGGGCTCCCAGCTGCGCCTTGGGATACTGACCAAGGCTTGAAGGTTTAACTAAATGTCTTTCTTATTAACCTTCTTCAAATGTAGAAATCCACATGGGAACAAAGAAAGAAAAACATTTCATGAACAATTAAAAGTACTCTTTTAGTAACTGCTTCTTTCAGTAAAACATCCTAAAGCCAGCCATAAACTAAGAAGCCGAAAAGACCATTTCCATCTATATAATGTGCTTTCAATTTTTGGTAACAGGTTATAATTGCACATTAATTGCTGCTAAATTGTAATGAAGACTGGCTGTAAAATTGTCTATTATGCTCGGATTAGCACCAAATGAGCCTGCTGTGGTTCATATTATTGTGGAAATGAACAAAAAGAATTCATGAATATCAGCTACGATGTGCAAGAGAGAGTAGATGTTGCTGAAAGGCAAGTCACCAGTGTTTAAATCCAAACCCCAACTGGAGCACAATATTATTTAGCTGTGGCGACTGCTCAGTTGCATTTTAGTTTGTTTAATATTAAATAAACTGGGTAAGATTTCCTGCCAAAGTCTGGTGAGCAGGTGTGGTGCATAATGCTGCCTTTGGCTGCACAGATTCATGGAATAGCTGTTGCTCATTAAAATGTTTGTAGGGGTCCCATCCAAGAATTTAAAACAAATAGGAGCCCTGTTAATACATGAGATATCCTTAATATCAAAAATTACCTAAAAGCCTACATTCCATATCGTCCCTCCTTAAATCACTAGCTTGAAAATTTCCTGCAGTCACTGATAGTGGGTTATAATTTCTTAAATTGTCTCTTCTTCCTTCTCCTCACCTCCCTTTTCCTTCTTGTCCCCTTTTCCTCTTTCCTTCCTCTCCTTGTCATCTGTGAGTGACAGAGACAACCCCCCACCTGCATGCATGGTAGGAAGAATTTAGAGGAGGGACTTTCTCCGCAGTTTTTTTCTGGGACTCTCAAGCTACAATTTTGTTATGGGCTTAATTGTGTCTATGCTGAAGTCCCAATCCCCAGTCCCTTGGAATGTGACCATATTTGGAGACAGGACCTTCAAAGTGGTAATTAAGGTTTAATGAGGTTATTAAGGCAGGTCCTAATCCAATAGGACTGGTGTTTTCATAGAAGAGAAAATTTAAGCCAGGTGTGGTGGCACAACTGTAATCCTAGCTACTAGGGAAGTTGAGACGTGAGGATCACTTGAGTTTGAGAGGTCAAGACCAGCCTGGGCAACATAGTGAGACCTATCTCAAAAAAGGAGGAGATTTAGATGCAGACATGCACCGCAGGAAGATGGTATGAAGGCACAGGGAGAGGGTGGCCATTACAAAGCAAGGAGAGGAGCCTGGGAAGAAAGAACCCAGGTGACACCTTGATGGTGAACTTCCATCCTCCAGACCTGTGAGAACATGAACTTCTGTTGGTTAAGTCAGCCAGTATGTGATATTTTGTTATAGTGGCCTGTATTAGTCTGTTCTCACGCTGCTAATAAAGACATACTGGAGAGTGGATAATTTATAAGGGAAAGAGGTTTAATGGACTCACAGTTCCACATGGCTGGGGAGGCCTCGCAATCATAGAGGAAGACGCAGGCGGGGCAAAGGGGATGTCTTACATGGCAGCAGGCAAGAGAGAGCATGTGCAGAGAATACCCATTGATAAAACCATCAGCTCTCATGAGACTTATTCACCATCACGAGAACAGCATGGGAAAATCCGTCCCATGATTCGACTGCCTTCCACTGGGTCCCTCCCATGACATATGGGGATTACTACAATTCAAGGTGAGATTTGGGTGGGGACACAGAGCCAAACCCTATCACAGCCTAAGCAAACTTATACGAGTCTGAAGACATTTAATAGAGAGAGAGAGAAAATCAAAAAATCACATATAAAGCAAAACAACACTGTAGGCTTGAGAATGAAGCAAAAGAAGAAAGAACAAAACGAAACAATCACAAACACCGTGTGAAAGAGGAAGTGGCTGAGGCACCTTTCTATTTCTTTGGTGCCCAAAGACATCAAACTCATAGGCGTGTGGGGGTGTGTACTTTACAAGTAAAGTTAGCTTTGGAGACTACAATGGGCCTGGAATTCTTGGGGGTTCCTATTTATTTAGAGATCTCCCAGGAAAGTAACACACGGCCCTGCTGGCCCCATGAGTTTAGTTTCATTAACCAGGAGCTTGGCTCATCAGCTCCTGGAGTTGGTCTCCCGTGCAGTAGCTTACCTTGCCAAAACTTCCTTTCCCCAACATCTTGTGCAAGATAAAATCCTCGATTTTCAGTTTCATCTGCAGAGACGGTTTTTCTACGTTCAGTTCAGGTTCTGGAAGATGGCACATTTTATCCACCTCATCCAACGGAGACTCCCAGGAGATTCCCTGGGGCTCTGAAAATGGCAAGCTGGTGGTTAAAAATACACATGGAGTAATGGAGGTCATTCTAGTTACTTAGAGCACATGCTTTCTCTTCTGCTTCCCATGCTGAGGCTCCATCATAGTAATTGGAGGTATTTAAAGGGTCTCCTGCAGTTCAGGGAGCTTTAATACCTCTCCAACTATCGGTGAGGGCAGCACCCCCCGTCTGTGAACCCAGCATTTGGAATTTGGAATGTGGACCGTGTCTCTTTCTCCAATAGATTGGGAAATAGTTCAAATTAAGAAACACATTCCAATCAGCAAAAGACCATATAGGCAAAATGCACAAGCACTGTTAATAATGTCAAATCAAGGACAACTAGGGATTTTGACCAAATTTCGGGAAAAAAATGATTTTCAATTGTTTGCATGGCTCACAAGCACAGTGGCATCAATTTCTACAAATTACAGTGTGAGGGCAAGGAAATGAAATCTAGCAGGTATTTAAATATCTGAACCACATCATTCATCACAGAATTCAAGTCAAGATGCTACCTACGCTGGCCAGGCATGGTGGCTCACACTGTAATCCAATAACTTTGGGAGACCAAGGCGGGCGGATTGCCTGGGATCAGGTGTTGAATACCAGTCTGGGTGACGTGGTGAAACCCCATCTCTACTAACATACAAAAAATTAGCTGGGTGTGGTTGTACACGCCTGTGGTCCCAGCTACTCTGGAGGCTAAGGCAGGGGAATCCCTTGAACCCAGGAGGCAGAGGTTGCAGTGAGCTGAGAGTGTGCCACTGCATTCCAGCCTGGGCCACAGAGTGAGATTCTGTCTTTAAAAAAAAAAAAAAAAAAAAAAAAAAAAGATACTGCCTATGTTGATGGTTGCTGAGATGGTCTCTTTTACTGCCTGGCAACCCCTCCTAAATGTAACCCAAACCTTTCTTTTACATTTTTAAGTTGATTTTAAGTCAGAGAAAACAAAAGAAAAATTGTTTGGAATTTCTCCCTGCCTACAATATTTCCTTTATTTTTAGATCCCCAGGTTTATCTTTCACACTCTTCCTTAAGTCCAAGGACAAAAGTATTTTATAATGTATGCTGAAACTACTCAGGTCTCAGAAACACAAGGTCACATCCACTCATGAATTACTTTCAAACAGTAGGCTGGAAAAACTGCCATAATGTCATGAAAGTGGCCTTGAGTCCTCCTCTTTCCCACCCTTAAATTTGAGTCTCAATGGTGCAGAGTAAGAACATCTTCTGTGGCTTTCCCACCGACACATTTTAAGATAGATTTATTTCTGTAAAACAATTTGACCTTGACAGAATGTAGCATGCTGAAATTCTAAGAAAACATTTGCAGTTGTTCCTTCCAGACCTATCCCAATTTTCTAATCCCCACCTTCTGCCCTTACAAAGGTAGCCTAACGTGGCTTATTTTGGTTTCTTTTCTAAGAAGTGGGAGCCTCTCAGTTGGTAGCTGGAGGTGCATCACCTATCAGACCATGTAAGCTGATAACATAAATCCAAGGGCATCAGGTTAGGGTTAATGGAGACTAGTGACTGACATTGATTAGATTGCTAACCAGGACAGCTACCTCTTTTTCCCGGTGTTGGTAAACATGGCGGCCTTGCTTCATTTTTGATGGGGCATGGGAGACCAATTTCAACTGGACCTTCTCTGAAGATCTGTTCAGTATCTCTTAAGCAGCGAGCCTAGATGACAAATGGAGAATCAGACCGCCCACCCATCTACCGCTGATAGAACAGCTCAGCCTGCTAACCACAGGGACAAAAGCCATTTAAAATCCCTAAATGCACAGGGTCACCAAAGCTCTTCTTTTCCTCAACATTCTTTTAGAATCCCATATTCTGGGAGCGCCTATCTATTGTATTTTATGCATTGGCAGAACATATTTGCCTCCTTCACACTTTTCTGGGGCTGACAGGATTCTCCCATGCCGTCTACATCATTCCATCACAAAGAAGGACAGTGGGTCAATGGATGGGAAAACAGCTGATTCGGGTAATGCCAAGTCTTACAGAGGGTTTATCCTCGGATGTGGGAATTCAGCAAATGCCAAGGCAGTAAACAGCAGGGCAAAAGTTGCCCTGGACTCAGTGTTCTGTGAGGATTCTGGGGAAGATACTGGCACATAAGTGTTTTCCCCCAGGCTATTCTATAGCCCACATATATTCACATAAAGCTGTCAATGAATCCTTAATAATTTTAATGAATTTGTATCTGCATTGCTCACGCCATGCAGAAGTTAAGATTTTATAAAGATCTGCATAATACAAATGCATTAAATAAATATCTCAAAGCGGGGCTATGGGCGTGGAGATGAAAGCAGAGGGCAAGGCTGGTACTCAGGAATACATCCCAGCATTTCCTGTAGGGCTGCTACAGGTGGAGGAGCGGGAGGGCATGGGCATCCTTGTTGAGCGGCATGGCGGGAATGTGTTCACGGCTTGTGCTTCTACCTGTTGGGTGCTCTCAATCATGGCCAGCGCTTCAGCCATTAGCTTCTGGTTTATGCCACAAAGGTTGGCCACCTTCGTCTGGCATCTGTGATGTACGTTCATGCCACATGCTGGAAAGAAGAAGGTGGATGGTGAGCAAGAGTGGAAGAATCCCTTGGTGCTGGGCAGTGACTCCCTCTAGAGCTAAGACAGAGCCTTGTGGATAGGGAGGGAAGCCTAAGGTGCCACGGCTGGAGGCATTTGGCCCTGGCTCTCCCTGGTAATGATCCACATGTGGGAAGGGAAAGTGAGGTAAAAGGTGGACTCAACTCTGGAGGAGATGGGGTTCAGACACAGACCAAATTGAAGACTAGCTAAAACAGGGACAAGGCAGAAGTAGCTTTCCGGAAGATGCCCACCTGTGTGCCATGTCGGTTTACTGTTGCCATGGCAACACCCAGAAGTTACCACCCTTTTCCTAGGAACTTAATGTGCATGTAGTTAAAAGTGGGTATAAATGTAATTGTTTAATTTTTCGCAGAGATGGGGGTCTCACTTTGTTGCCCAGGCTGGTCTCAAACTCCTGGGCTCAAGCCATCCTTCCACACTGGCCTCCCAAAGTGCTGGGATTACAAGTATGTTATTGTGCTTGGCCTCGAGTCTTTACTATAGAAAGGAATTTTTTATGATTGTGCTCCAAATTCCACATTGTCAGCGTGACTCGCATTGGCCTTATTTAGAAGGTGTTAGGTTTTAACTTGGGTAGCCCCAGCTGCATTTTCTTACGCATCACTGTAACATGAAGTGACCTTGTCAGCCAGGGTGGAACATACGGGGATGGGATTTTACTTTGCTTCTTAAAACTGCAGCCACATCTAGGCTTGTCTGTGACTTGCATGGCTGTGAAGAAAGGCCATCATCATCTCCACGACAAGGTCATAAGTCTTTGTTACTAACCTACCAGGCCGTAACTCAATTTCTGGGTGGGCAAACAGTCCCTTTGGATGACTATTTTCGCGGGAATTATTGTGAGGAGAGAGAGAAGGTAGGGCAAAAGACTAAAGGAGGCCCTACCAAAGACGACGGCTTGTAAGGAGGCAGAATGAGAGGGAGGCAGAGGGGGAAGGAAGAGAGCTGGAGAAGAGGGTGAGGAGAGTCCAGAGAGGAGAATGCGGGCATGCGGGGGGAGCAGAGTGGAGGGGCAGGGACTGGGGGTGTCAGAAGCAAAAATGGGAAACCAGGGCGGGGGGGAAGGGGAGGAGAGAGGGAAGAGGAGAGGGGACAAAAGAAAACGGGGAGGGGAGCACTTGAAATGAAGGTGGTAGGAGAGAGCAGGGAGGAGGATGGAAGGGAAAGAATATTCAAGGAAAGAAAAGAAAGCAGGCACGAGAGCCGTGAAACACCACCCAGGAATCCCTGGAAGTTCTAAGATGTGCGGCGGTGCTGCTGGGAGCAGCTCTTGCGCGTGGGCGTTCGGGCTCCCAGGACGTATAACCCGACCTGAGACCATCAGAGACCCAAGAGGCGAGGATCTCACTATTCCTGTTTCTGTGGACATGGCCAGGGTGCTGGTCTCACTATTCCTGTTTCTGTGGACATGGCCAGGGTACTGGGACATTGTGTTTTCCCTCCATACTCTTCATGTCTTCTTGAACAAGGGTGTACAGAAAAATGTGTCAGTGTCCTTTGGGGCCAGGAAGGGATTCTTGAGGCTAGCGCTGGCTACCTATGATGTCTGCTTTAGGTAATGACTTGAAAACCTACCCCTCCTGCCTCCACTGAGAGATCACTCTGCGTTCCACCAGGCACGTGAGCATGATTGGGATGAAGAAGGGGAGAAGGTGGAAGATGCTGTGTTGCCTTCCATCACGTACCTCATCACTCAAAAGAGAGGACATACATTAGTCAGTAGCACTGATCAAATAGGGCTGCCAAGAAAAAATGAAGTGGCTTATATATTTCATGGTTCATCACAGGAGAAGCTCTGTGCTCACCAGTCATGGTGATTCACTGCTATAATCCCAGTCCTTTTGGAAGCTGAGGAGACAGGGTTGCTTCATCCTAGGAGTTTGAGATCAGCCTGGGCAATATAGCAAGATCCTATCTCTTAAAAAAAAAGACAGACAGACATGGTAGCACATGCCTGTGGTCCCAGCTACTTGGGAGGCTGAGTTGGGAGGATTGCTTGAGCTCAGGAAGTCAAGGCTGCAGTGAGCTGTGATCGAGCCACTGCATTCCAGCCTGGGCAACAAAGTCAGACC
>NW_022437040.1:4844337-4883303 GCF_009761245.1 Sapajus apella | reverse complement strand
AAAAAAAAAAAAAAAGTAAAAGAAGAAAAAAAAAAGAAACAGTTTATATGCATCAGGTGGCTCTCCTTTAGCGGCTCTATTCTCTGGGCCCTGTCCCTGTCTCATCCCAAACAGAAAGCAGAGTGCTTTGCTGGTCCTTGAGTTTTTTTTTCCTTCCCTGGTCCTTAATCCTAGTGTAACAGCATCTCAGCTTCTAAATGTTATTGCCTTAGCAACTTGGAGTTTCACAGCAAGAAAGCCTTGCCTTGTTTATTTTGATGATAGGTCTGAGAAACTCCATCAGTAGTGAATGGCGGGTTAGACTCTGCTGCGATTCTGGCCTTCGAGGAAAGACCAGAAAACAGGCAATGGCGGTCAGAGCTGGGTCAGCCTCTTACTGGGCACTTGGAGTCCACAGCAATGGTTTAGGGATGGATGCTCAAACGAATGTCACAGAATTTCTGTGCAGGACCATGCGTCAGCAAAATGAATGTGCTGGGCTTGCTCCTTGAGATGACAGAGAGAATCTTACTGGCAGGTGCAGAGGAGGAAGGTTGGGGTACCACACGGCTACGCCTGTTGAAATTAGGAAGGGGCAGCTCAGAACTCACTGAGGAAACTATTGGTAGAAAGACCCGTGAGAGGAGAAACACTGTCTTTGTTTCCCCCAGGGCTATGATATGACAGAAGGTGATGATGGGCTAGGAGCTTTGACCTTGAACCTGAACTGCTGTGTACTTTTCTGGGATGTGGGGGTGAGGGCATTGCACATGCAAGGAAAGGAACGTAGTGGCTTATTGCTGCAGAAGACCACACTTACAATCACGACTTGTCTGGGCTCCATCCTCCCTCCTGTTTCCCAGAAAGCCTCACTCTATCCATCCCGCAGGGGGTCCAGGTCAAGCCATGCTCACCCCCCACCAGACTCACCATCACACTTGAGGCCTTGCCGTGCCAGTCCCCACAGCAGGGTCCCACAGTGCTCACAGAAGGTCGGGCTCTTGTAATTGTAGACTTTAAATCTATGTGGCATGTCAATTTTGAATCTCTCCTTGTGGAACTGAAAGAAAGGCAGAAGGTGAGACCATGTGTATGTCCCCAGAGCCCCAACTTTTGATGTCCTTGCAGATACCTTAGCATAACTAACAGAGATCATAATGAAAACACTGGCATTGTGTATGTTTTAAACCATCACTGTCACTTGCGAAGCCCTGCAGTCATGCCTGAAGAAGGCAGGCAGCCCCCAGCAACTGGAGGTGAGGGGCATGCTTGCCTTCTGTATGTAGCAAGCACCCTGCAGACAGCTGGAGTCTGAGGACCTGCACAGACAGGCCAACAGCTCAGGAAGAGGGCACAAGAGTTATTCAAATGAGCGCTAAGGAAGCACTGCTCCCATTTAAATAGACGAAGCTTCCCTTCCTGTTTTAATATAAATACTTCCTTTTCTCTTTCAGTCCAGAATGAGTGCTTTTAACCTCTGGAAGATGTAAAACAAAACAAACAAAACAAAACAAAAAAACTCCATTTTTTTTTTTTTTTTTTTTAAAGATGGAGTCTCACTCTGTTGCCAGGCTGGAGTGCAGTGATGAGACCTCGGCTCACTGCAATCTCTGCCTCCTGGGTTCAAGCAATTCTCCAGCCTCAACCTCCTGAATAGCTGGGATTACAGGCGCACAGCACCCCACCCAGCTAATTTCTATATTTTAGTAGAGACAGGGTTTCACCATGTTGCCAGGGTGGTCTCAATCTCCTGACCACCTTGGCCTCCCAAAGTCCTGGGATTACAGGTGTGAGTCACCACACCTGGCCAAAAAAATGCCTTCTTTAGAAGAAACATCTCTACAGGCTTATTAGTATTATAGCCTAATGTGAGGTGAATTTTCACGCTATTATTCATGAATTGAGGTGGCAAGAGGAGGGAGCAGTTCCTTCCAGGTGCGGTTAACAAATATGTCACATGCATCATCTATTACACAAGGTGACATCTCATGTAATCTCAAAATACCCCATTTGAAGTAGCTTCTATTACTATCCTCCTTTGACAGATGCGGAGATGAAGCACAGAGAAGGTCAGAAACTTGCCCAGGTCACACAGCTCTAGTTGGGATATTTATAAGGTTGGCAGTCAGAATCAGAGCCCAGCCATTTTCTTTTCTGTCTTAAAATAAATGTGAAGGCTTAGGGGGATGGGGAGAGGTATGTGGGAGAGGGATGCCAGTGATAGACATATTACAGAATTTTTTAAAAAACAGTTTTCCAGGCCTGGTGTGTTGGCTCATGCCTGTAATCTCAGCACTTTGGGAGGCTGAGGCAGGTGGATCATGAGGTCCAGAGATCGAGACCATCTTGGCCAACATGGTGAAACCGTGTCTCTCCTAAAAATACAAAAATTAGTCAGGTGTGGTGGCATGCACCTGTAGTCTCAGCTACTCGAGAGGCTGAGGCAGGAGAATCCCTTGAACCCGGGAGTCAGAGGTTGCAGTGAGCCAAGATCACACCACTGCACTCCAGCCTGGTGATAGAGCAAGACTGTCTCAAACAAAAAAAAAACAAAAACAAAAAAAGTTTTCCCGAGTTCAAATGAAACTTATGGCATGAACAACAACAAAACACTTGGGTAGTGGATTCCTGGTAAGAATGTCAATATTCTTGTGCAGGATAAAATGCTTTATTTTCTAAAGGTTTATCACCTCTGCAGAAGTTTCTAATTCAAGAGTTCCTTTGGGAAGGTGCACAGCAAAGAAGCCTTACTCACCAGCACAGCAATAATCTAAACTTCCTGCCAGGGGTACTGGTCAGCATTGATTCTTTAGAATGGCTGTTTAGAATCAATTAAAATGTGCTCAGGACTTAACGATAGTCATGTTCAAACAAGAAAAAAATAATTTTCAGGACTCACTTATATTCCACAGTTTAAATATGAACAATTAATAGGTCAAGGTCCAGGCTGGGAGGTGACTACTTCGAATCTTGAATGCAGGCCCAAATGGCTCAAGACACCATGGCTGATGAAGACTTTGTACACGCTTTCCAATATGAAAACCAATCAGCTACATGGGGCTGGCAAACACTTGAAAGGTGGTAAGTTAGAACTGAGATGTGCTGGACGTGTAAAATAATACACACTGGAGTTTGAAGACTTTTGTATGAAAATTATGTAAGATACACAAATTTTCAAATATTGATTATATATTGTGTTATGCAGTCATCAGAAGAGCACAGCATCTTCCATGAATCAGATACCCAGTGAGGATTTGTGGAATGAAGAAGGAAAGGGTGGGAAAGGAAGTCAAAAGATTTCATAACGACTTACAGAGTAACAGGCATTATAGACTACAGGTGGGAGGATGGGAGGGAGTGAGGGTTGAAAATTACCTATTGGGTGTAATACTCACTCTGCGGGTGGTGGGTTCACCAGAAGCCCAGACTTCCCTACTAGGTAACATATGCATATAAGAAATCTGCACTGGTTGGCTGGGAGTGGTGGCTCACACCTGTAATCCCAGCACTAATCCCAGGAGGCGGAGGCGGGTGAATCACCTGAGGTCAGGAGTTTGAGATCAGCCTGGCCAACGTGGTGAAACCCTGTCTCCACTCAAAATACAAAAATTAGCCGGGCATGGTGGCATATGCCTGTAATCCCAGCAATCCCAGCTACTCGGGAGGCTGAGGCAGGAGACTATTGAACCCAGGAGGTGGAGGTTGCGGTAAACCAAGATCACACCACTGCACTCCAGCCTGGGTAACAGAGTGAGACTGCACCTCAAAAACAAACAAACAAACAAAAAAAAACCAAAAGAAAAAAAGAAATCTGCACTTGTACCTCCTATATATACACATTGTAAAAAATCTAAAATTCATGATAGGCTGCCCACGTGCTAGCCCGGTTTCCCTCCTCCATTACGTAAAATATAATTTGTCTTCAGATTATACCTCAAAGTTCATTCTAAAAAAAATATTTGCTTCTCAACATAAAAATTATCCCTGTTTTTATCTCCAACCTTGTAAATGCCATGTTGCTGTATGTCATTGCCATTTGCCTTTATTTGCTCCTTTGCTGCCACTTCTAGCTGGGGTTGCCACAAGGATCGCTCTCATATGATTAACCTAAACTATGCTTTCTGGCCACTTCCTATGGCGTTTTTCTGGAAAAGTAGAGCCAGGAGAATTCTTCCTGGTGCTTTTCTAACTCATCCTCTGATTTGGGTAGCTTGGTGAGAACCATTACTGAAGATAAAAGAGTATTTAGGGAGATGTATGTTCAGAGATAAATGGAAGGAGTCAAGTTCTGGTATTATTCAGAAGAGGCCATGGGCTGTAACATTCAACATTCTGATAAAAATCACTGCACATCAAAGAGGAGTGTAAATACGCACCATGGTTTCTCGGCTATTGATAGCTGATCCTGTGCACTTTGCTATAACTTTATCAATACACTTCTTGTGAATTGCTGCATTGCATTCTGAAAAGAAAAAAATGCAGCTTAAGATTTTCATAGCCTAAAATATAACTAAGTAAAAAGAATGATGGTAATACAACTGAAACCCTCTTACTTACGTCGGCACTGGTATCCCTGCTTGTTCAGGCCCCTGTAATAAAGCACACGCCAATTTATTTCAATGTTGGTATCAACATCAGCACCAGCAGCTTCTAAGAGGTGAATGAGATCTCATAACCCCCTAAGATCGCAGAGCAGTTTCTGATCAGCAGCCCTGGTGTACCGCTTGCCAAGGGTGTTAACAAAGTGTTTTTCATTTTAAGGTGCTTTTTAAAAAGGTTGATAACTAAATAAATGAGAAGCAGCTGATTTCCTTTTCATTGTTGTATTTTCCAAACAAACATATATAGAGGAAAAGTGCATGAATGAAAATGCATGAATCATGGACTCTTTGTAGCACATTTCCCTGTGCTAGATTTAAAAATTCATGGCCCCACTGAGCTCAAGACAGATGAACAAAGACATCTGTAGCATTTTATTTCCTCTTTCTGAGCATCTGAGAATATTTGCAACTGACAAAGTCTCATATGTAGGAGCGATTCCTGAGTGACATTTATGATTAGAGAGAAAGGCGGTTCAAGTGATTAGATGAAAGCAGGTTGATGAAAACCCGCCAAATCTATCTGGCCTGTGGATATCGTGGTTAAGTGGGAGCTATGTATTAACAGATTCTGCAGAAGCCTAAAGGGAAGAGTATCCCTTAATAGGCCAGGATGCTGAGAGCCAGAAACAGGAGTCATTTCAAGTCTCCACTCTGTTATAGCCTTAGCCTTTGCGATGTGGTTACTGAGGCTTAAACTGATCTGTGTGATGGCTGTTAAGATACCCAAGAGACTTATAAACATTTACACCGTTAGCTACAATGGCAAAGTGCTGTCTGTTGCAAAACGTAGTGCCAGCACAGTTGGGTCATTAGGTGGGGGAAGTTTTGACTATAAAACTGGAAAACTGTGCTTGTAACAAAGATACCTTCCACTTCTGCTCCTTTCCACTTATCCCAGTCGCCTCCCATTGAGGCAGAAACTAAAATCCCATGGGCATTCTTCCTGACTAGACTTGGCTTCCTTATGAAACATCTCAGTTCAGGCAAGGTTCCTGACGATGTTCAGGTAGGACTTACTCCAGCTCACCCCCATGGTGGAGCATGCCAGCCTAGAGGATTAAGAAGATGCAACAAAATCCATAACCCGAAGTTTGGAGGGAGATGCCAAGTTACTGTACCAGACAAACTCGTGGCAGACAGAGCAAAACGTGGGCTGTGGGAAGAAGGTGGCGGTGAACTCGTGGCACTTGACATGGTGGACCTTTGCCTGCTTGATGGCACCCCGGCGCTGATGCAAAGCAAAGAAGCCTTCCGTCTCAAATTCACTCATGTCCTTTGTGTCTACAGGAAGAGAATGGGGAAGAAAGTGAAGTTCTGCTACAGGACTATTCCTATTCCAGCTCGGTCAGGAGGGGAGGGAGATGGGCAGGGGACCCAGGAGGACCAGCACTGAGCACCTGCAGTAACATTCCGGGAACTCATATGGTGGGTACCACACTCAGCATCTTTCCTTAATTCTAAAACACAGATTTATCATAGGGTATATTATTAGAGGATGAAAGCCATGAAGTTGGATTGCTGTCTCAATCCTTTGCCCCTCTTTGAGTGGGCTGAGCTATCATCTTCAAGTTTCAAAACCAGAGGTTAGAACTTTCAAGGTATCTATCAACCTCTCTTCATCACTGTCAATGATGACTCAGCCCGAAAAGGCAGGAAGTGGCAAAGGCTTTCCTGTCTGTAATTCTAGAGAATCACATGGTTATTGACAGCATCTTGGGAACAGCATTTCAGAGGCGCCAGGATGCTTTACAGCTGGTTGTTGTAGACAGGCTGGGTAGACAGGAGGGAGCTAACCAGAATTTTGTGTGAGGGCAAAGGAACTTCGGGACATCGTGTCCTGGTTCCTGATGTCCAAGTGATCAGACACGCCAGCTACCAACCATATTTACTAATGTGGAAAAGGCCAGAAAATTAATAGCTCACTGAAGTTTTTTAGTGTCTAGCTAATCCTGTGCATTATCTAGTCATCAGCATCAAAGCATCAGACCCAATGTATTCATTTCACCCTGGGTTCATGAATGTGAATGTTGGTGAAAGTGCTTTGGATAGTCACTGTTTACACTGCTCTATACCTGGATGACATCCTTCCAAAAGGTTGAAAACTAAGAAAGTCAAATTTTGAGAATACTCATGATGCCCTTGCTCAAGCCTAGGTCCTCAGGAAACATTAAATCACAAAGCAGTCATGGTTAAATAGCATGACGGACACTCCAGCGGGTGAGAGAGAATAACAGGAAACAGTAAAGAAATAAAAATAACCATGCTATAGCAAAAATGATACACAAATAAATGTATGAATAAATAAACAAGGATAAGGAATTTAAATCCTAGGGTTATAATTTTATAATAGCTTGCAGATTCTTGGATCATTTCTTCTATTTTGTTACAAATACAAAAAATTGAGGTTTAGTTTAAACAGCAGGCTCATTCTATTTCACAAAGAGTGAATAATATTCAAACTAAATTGCTTCTCTTCTGGCTAAGCAGTGGGAGTAGCCTCACAATGCATTTGAGGAAAATTCTCTTCCAAGGTACCTTATTGTCCAATCCCTAACAGTGGCTAGGCTACAAACACTCTAAGTAGACAAAGGAGGAACTGACAAGGTAGAAACCTCCCCCAGGAATCCAGCCACATCCCAGGACACATTGTAGGACTCAAGCCTTCTCTACAGCGGTCAATAGATCTGTTTTATGGCAACCCCAGACAAAGAGAATTTCCAGAAGCCCTCTAACAGTTACACAGATGGGACATAGCGCTTTGCCTAATACTTTAAGGGTAGGTAATTTAGGTCTGTTTACTTGGAACTAGGCTGGAAATAATAAATTATGCTTGGTAAATGAGGGGTTAAATTAAGGGTCACTGGGTTAATCACCTTCTTTCACAAATTCTGGCATAAATGTGCAGATCTATTTACAACTTGTGACTGGTGTAGTAGGTCATTTGTTTATAACATGTGACTTGTTTCTATTTTGGTCCAGATGCAATAAAATAAAAATAAATATAAAAATACTTTTAAATGCAGGGAATGGAAGCGAATTATTCTGGGGACCCTATACAGTTTTTTTTACTGTAAAAAATATATATGTTTATATGTCAAACATATTTTATGCATATATATCTAAACATGTTTATTAGATTTTATTAAACGTTTTATACATATATATCTAAACATATGCTTATAAACTATATATATAGTTTATATGTATAATTTATACATTAGATTATAATACTATAAATTTTTAAAATATCAGGAATTTCCAGGAATGAATTTATACGCTGCTCTTTTCTGTGACTTCCTTTATCCTGTTTCAATCGTTATACAAAAGTAAATGTAAAAACATAGAATTCTTTAATTCTTTTGGTATTGACTATATTTCTCTACTGGTTTGAATGAGCTCATTGATTGTTGTAACTTTTTTTCTTTTATACGAATGGATTCTAATATATTTATGTCATCCAGCCTATCATTTGTTTGTAGTCACTCAAATCACAAGTGACTACGAACAGCTTTGAGTAAACTGCTTTGCCGAATGTGCTAAAGAAACCTGAGATGATCCCTCACACTGCGTGGCTAACAGTCATGCCAGGGAGATGTGGGCCGGCAACAGCTAGCCTTAAGAGGCAATATATGATGGTGTGGAACAGACTCAGAGATATGTGTACCCATATTTTTTAGGAAGTAGGAAAAGAAATGGCAAAGGAGATCGAGAAGAGGCAGCTGAAAAATTAAGACGAAACCTTGGACAATATCGCATCAGGCAAGCCAAAAAAGAATGGAGTTTCCAGCATTGTCTGACAGAGAAGTATCAAGGAGATTGAAGACTAAGAAGCAGGAACTGCTTGTGAGAACTCATAATGGTGGAGAAAGCCATTTTAGCAGATTGGTTGAATTATAAGCCAGAGTCTTAGGGTCTAAGAATATAAATAGAAGGGACGAAACAGAAAGTGATAAATACAAAATGCTTTTTAAAGGACTATGTCAGGGAAGGAAAAAAAAAACACTTGTGGAGGTAAAAAGATGAAAAAAAAGAAGAGATGGTGTTCAAGATTGGGGAAGATGGATAATACAGTATGTCTTGGCAATGAGGAGGAAACTGCAGAGAGAAGGGAGAGTTGAGGATGTCAGAGGCAAAGTGTACTGAAGAGCAGGACTGCTGGGATGAGAGGTGTGCAACCAAGAAAGGGAGCAGCTGTCTCAGAGGTAGAGGAGCAGGAGGAGAAGGCTGGAGGAAGCAGCTGCACCCTAAAGTGCAGAGACAGGCAGAAGATGGGGTCTCCAGCAATTGTATTGGAGGCAAGGTCAACCTCCCAGAATCAGAGGAAAATGAGGCACCCCCAGAAACCACGGAGGATGGGAACGGTAGTAACAGCCATTGTGTGGAAATCAAAAAGAAAAGAAGGAAATTTGTAAGGGCCATGGTGAGTCCAACTGAACAGTCCAACAGGCATCCATTGCCTACTTCCTGCATGCCTCGCCCGAAACCTGGCGGCGAAGTTAAAGGAATTAATGAGATGTGCTTTGACAGCGGCTGTCCTGTGAGGAGTTAAGAGTCAGAAGGAAAGACAGTGTGGCAAATGTCAGAACAGAGATATTCACAGGATGCTACAGGACCATGGAAATGAGGAAACTATACCAGCTAAAGCAGGTGGAGGTAGGTGAAGGTGAGAAAGAGGGAAGGCAGACAAGAAAGGTCCTGGCAGAGATGTTTCTGTGCTGAATTCTGAAGGACAGATAACTCCTACTACTGTGTGGAAGAAGGTATGGTTGGGAAAAGCCAAAGGTGCTCTCTCTGGGTGAAAGGGAATGAGCAAAGCTATGGAGCTAAGGGGGGTGTGTGTGTGTGTGTGTGTGTGTGTGTGTGTCTGTGTGTGTGTGTCTGTGTGGTGTGTGTGTGTGTGTGTGTGTGTGTGTGTGTGTGTGTGTGTCCAGAACTAGCTGGGCATTGCCAGAGTGCAGAGGGTGAAGCAGAAAAGATCAGCAGTCACTTCCAGAGGATGTGTAGGTTTCAGATCAGTTTGAACATTTTCCTGCAGACGATTTGCAGATGCTGGAATGCTGCAGCAGGGGCAGAAGCTTGATGTGGTTGGATTGGAGCTTGGCATTGTTCCTTCTAGGACCACCATAGGGGAACGGATGGGATATGGTAGGAGGTAGTAAGGATGTAGTTAGATAATGAAATGAAAAAAAATATTGACTAGACAACATGAACACAAACAACTGACTGATGCATTCATGGAAGGTGAAGGAAAAGGAGACAATAAAAATTACTTCCAGGTTTTGTGGAGTGAGTTATTATATAATTAAGAGATAGTGAGTTACAAAATAAATAGGTTACTCATGAACATGGTAAATGTAATTTTCAATACTTTTTAATTTGGCCCCTTCAAATGTGTAAGTACAGGAGATCTAGTTGGAGGGGTCTGCTAAGATGCCAGACAGAGTCTGAACCATAGGAATGTCATCTAATGGCATCTGTTTGTAATACACTCAGCTGAATGACTTTTTCTAGCAAAGCCATGGAGAATGAGAGGGGAGAATGCAAGGTTTGGAGATCAGAACATCCATGGCAAAGAGGGAACTAACGAGAGAAGGGTGCTGACAGAGGCTTATCATGGGAAGTGAGGTAGGGAGTTAATGCCAGAAATAGGCTAATACATGGGGTAAAAGAGAAACTGGACTAAAGGATGGTACTTATTGGTTGAGAAGAAAAGCAGAATTGACAGGGGAGGATGATGAGCTCTGGGAAAGCAAGTTCTGAGTGTGAGCCCCTGGAGGTGGAGAATTCCAAGTGATGATGTATGGGGTGAAGGTTGGTTACTGAATGGTTAGAGAAGCATAGGAAGGTGTGAAATAGAAAGGGGGGCATGAGACAGCCATGAAGAATTCTGAAGCCACAGGAGTAATAATAGGAGAACAGAGGAAGAAGAGAAAAACTGACCCCTGCTCAAAAACCCAACACACGGGGATTTCAAAGAGAAAGAACAAAGTAGTCTCTTATGGGAAGCTGAGCCTTTACTTCCTGGTGATATAGAGGAGTTAAGGCTTCCATGGAAGAGAAACACGGGAGACATGATATTATCTCGTGTTATTCAAATTTGAATTCCTGATCCCCCATTCATTTTCCTCTTCTTTCATATCTGCCACCACTGCCACTCCTACCAAACATCCCAGTCTAGCTATTTTAAGAGATTCTCAACATTTTTTTCCCTTCCTTCAACTTACATAAGGAGTAATTACTATTATTATTATTATTTGGAGACAGGGTCTTGTTCCGTTGCCCAGGCTGGAGTGCAGTGGCACTATCTTGGTTCACTATATCTGTGAAGTCCTGGGCTCAAGTGATCCTCCTGTCTCAGCCTCCCAAGTAGCTGGGACTACAGGCATGTGTTACCACACACAGGTAATTTTAAATTTTTTTTGTAGAGACAATGTCACTCTACATTGCCCAGGCTGGTCTCAAACTCCTGGGCTCAAATGATCCTCCTGCCATGGCCTCCCAAAGTGTTGGGATTACAGACATTAGCCATTGCTCTAAGACTCATTTTTAAAGAATTATAAAACATCTCAACTGTGTACATATAACAGGCATTCTGTAGATGTTTTACCTGCACTACTGTGAAATCTTGCTATGGCTGTATTTTCTTATAGACCCTTCCTTTTATTTTATTCCTGTAGCCACACTCCTAGACCATATTTTTATCACCTTTCCATAACGTAAGTGGAATTTCGTAGACTAATACTGTGTAATTCCTTAAGAGAAAGTACATTCTTCCCATTAGTGCAAAGCACAACCTAAGACTACACACTCCTCTGGCACTCCAACATCTCTCTTTGACTCTTCATTCTGGTTTCAGCAGGAGCCTGCTGGTCTACCTACGCTGTTCTCCCCAAAGCCCTCACCCATGGCATATTCTTGCTCAAGACTTCACTTTTTCCTCCTGCAAGGCCATCACTCTTCTTTAGAAAACTCAACTCTTCCTACCCTTTAATGTGTGCACTGTGGAGCTTTCTGAAATGAAGGCAACACACACAGATCTCTGGGTTAATCAGTACTTGTGTGGTTTAGGTTATAATTTTATCTAATGGTTTAATCTGTACCACCTCTTCAATCTGGGTTCATGCTCCCTAAGTAGAAGAACACGTTTTGCTTTTCTGAATCTTTCAGAAGACGATTTTTTATACTAATAAGCATTTTTTTTGAATACATGAACCTCATTTTTTTTATTGCATTTTAGGTTTTGAGGTACATGGGAAGAACATGCAAGATTGTTGATAAGCATTCTTAAAAGGAAGTGACATCCTGTACTCTCCTACTCGTCATCAACAAGAAATTTTCTAGCTAGGTTATTCCATAACTTTGATTTTTAAATTATATATATACATATACACACACACACACACACACACACACACACACACACACACATAAATTTAGAGATGGAGTGTCAATTTGGATCCAGATATTAAAAGTTTTAAATATTACAAAGTTTTATTTTTAAAACATTTCCTAGGCTTATGTCATTATTGTCTGTGAAATATCATTGTTTTTGCCCAACTGAATTTGCTCTCTCATTCTAATAAAGTATTTAAGTTCCACAGGAATAGGAGGAATATTCATAGAATTGTTTTACAAAGCAGGGATCTTAAAATCATTTATCAAAAATACCTGCATCCTGATGAAGGACCCTTTTTCTTTTCTTTTTTTTCTTTCCTTTTCTTTTCTCTCTCTCCCTCCCTTCCTCCTTGCTTTTTCTCTTTCTTGTTTCTTTTCCTCTTCCTCTCCTCTCTTCCTTTCCTCTCTTCCTTCCCTTCTTTTTTGACAGAGTTTCACTCTATCATCCAGGCTGCAGTGCAGAGGCAAAATCAGTGCTCACTGCAACTTCGACCCCTGGGCTCAGGCGCTCCTCCCACCCCAGCCTCACAAGTAGCTGGGACTACAGGTATGCACTACCAACTCTGGCTAATTTTTGAATTTTTTGTAGAGGCTGGGTTTTGCCATGTTGCCCAGGCTGGTCTAGAACTTCTGAGCTCAAGTGATCTGCTTGCCTCGACCTCCAAAAGTACTGGGATTACAAGCATGAGCTGCCGTGACCAGACAGAACCCTTTTTTCAACTTACATTGGGTCATGCTTTAAACTAATGGGAGGAATATATTTCTTTATTCAAGGACTTAAACATCATTGACATTATTATTTAGGTCAGTATTTTCACTTTTTATGCAAATCTGGATATTCAAATATCCTGCAATCATTCTATCTCAGCTAACTTAAAAGTTATACTATATGTACTATACATCTACAACTTCCAAGAACAAAAAGAAATAAAATTTCAGAGTCCATTTTTCCCTTCTCAGTAATTCTTTTTAAAAATTTTATTATAGAACATTTCAAATATATGTAAAAGTTGAGCAAATACTGTAATGAATTTTCAAGTATCAATCATTCAGTTTCAGCAATTATTAATTGATGGTCACTCTCTTTCAATATGCTCTGTCCATCTTACACCCCATGCCACTGGATTATTCTGAAGGAAAGCCATGGTATCATATTATTTTATCTAAAATATTTTAGTATACATCTGTAAAAGATTAGCACACCTTTTAAAAAATCATCACCACAATATTGTTATTACACCTAAATGATGAATCACCACACCTCAATATCATCAAATATCTGGTGAGTGTTCAAGTTTTCCATGATTAGCTCATAATACTGTTTTCTCTGATGTATTTGTTTGAATTTAGACCCTGAGGAATTATATATGGTAAGCCAAAACTCAGAAAGCACCATACATGTATAAAGTCAAACTAACTTCTTCTTGGCAATAACAATAATTTAGGAAAAAATGAAATCAGTTTACCATCAGTAAGTTTACACGTCCATGCTGTGGCTTAGGATTTTATAAGTAGGGGGATTTGATTCACACACACCGCCCTGACAGCCTATCTCAGCTCATTGCACCAGGAAATTTAACTTATGTGGCCAAAGTCCATATGCAACATGGAACCAAAAATCTTTAGCGATGTGTTTTCTCACCTTTTCTTGTTCCTAAAAGGACTTGAGGTGACTAACTTTAAGTACTAGCATTTTGTTACTAGTTTTATGGAACATATTTATTGACTTCTTACTTACTTTGTATTCTATTGATAGTATGGTGCCTTGTTATAGCACATCATTTAAACATAGATAATATGTACACACATCACCACACATGAACAGTCTTTTGTATTTAGGCTGACTTTCCAAACCAAAATAAAGACAGATGCTAAGAGCATTGGGCATATGGATTCACATCACTTAAAAACAAGCGCTGTACATGCTTTATGTGTCTATGTTTTTCTGGCCCAGTTAGTGTCTTTTCAAGTCATGCCTGAGCACCTCTGAGAATTTTAAGACAATTCCCTGCTTGTCTTCTCTCCCGATTCTTTTCTATGATAATCACAAAAGTACAATAAGCTGCATTTGAGGAGAAGGCCATGCCCTCCTCACCCCCAAACAGAAAGAAGAAATGTCACTTGCCACTCATTTCCAGAAAGTATCTTGCATTCATTAGCATTCGGCCTTGAGGTTTCAGCTCTAACTGGTTGGGAGAAGGAGAGAAACATCAGTCAGAATGTGAAACAAGCCCTGAGTTCAACGACATCACTGGCTACTGACGATGGCGGGAGATTTCCAACACAGAATACAATCATTGTTACTTTCCACTGTACTCACACTCATTGTCATCAGAAGACTGTAGCAACCATGACAGTCACCTTTCTTTTCTTAAAACATCCCAGCAATTCATTCATTTTTATTTGGAGATAAGAACGTGCATAAGGAAGAAAGAAAATCCTAAAACAGATTCTATTTGGTTTCCTTGACCTGTGATGTTGCTTATCTGAAGAACTGCCACAGGGTAGACCCAGATCTTCATCATGACAAAAGCATCACAGGCATGGGGACTGGCTTCCTTGGGGAAAAAGTTCTTCTTTTGGAGGGAGAGATAAATCCTGCCTCTTTGAGGCTGCCTCCAGACCCCTGTCTTTCTTTCTACCTGGGATGCATGTCTAGGTTAATCAGGGCATTCAATGGGGGTGGCTTTTCTCTTTCACAAAGAGAGACTGTATGTATAGGAAAGTCTTGGATGGTCCACTAAAGAAAATTTTAATTACATTGGTCTGGGAAGGAATTTATAAATGCATATAAATAGATACTTCAGTGCTGTATTATTATGTAGAAGAGACCAGAACAAAGTGTCATTTTAAGGGTTGATGTAGGATCTCCCATAAAGTGACATAAGGAGAAGAAAAGACAAATCCAAGTCCAAGACAACCTAAGCACTGTCATTAATCTATTAAACCATCCCACTATGCCATTCACAGACCAACAAGAATAAGAAGGAAGAGGACTTGAAAGTCATTATTGGTCATTACGTCCACCCGTTAGACAGGTTAGCCAGAATAACTAAGAAATAGCAAGTAATGTCCTGTGGAACTCAGGATTGAATTTGAATCATGGCTAAATAATTTTCTGGTTATGTGACCTTGTGTAAATCACTAAGTTTTGGGAAACATCTGAAACATGGACACAATAGCAACGCCTATGTCATAGCATTACTGCTATGAGAATTTTATGATAAAATAAGCTTGTGCTGCTGTGACAACTATAAATGTTCATGAGTTTCAACAGATTAATGAAAAGAAACATGCTTTTGCCACAGCGTGTATGCACCATTGTTCTCTGGCTTGTGGAATAAGGGGTAAAGATGAAGGCAAAAATGGAGATGGAAAAGCTAGGGGCAAGGGGCCCATTTCCAAATGGAATGATGAAAATTGGCACCAGCTGACCACAGAGTTGGCAATATTCAGTATTTAGTAGAGATGAAGGAAATTAAACTAGTTAGCTACTGGAAAAGCAGCATCCATAGAAAGTCACATTCCAACACACTCTGGGGAGTGAATGGGAGACAACCGTAAAAACTGTCACAACCGTGGGAAAACAAAAGGTGTGTCTCAATATGGCGTTTAGAAACACGAAAGGCAAATTTGAGAAAATCATTTTCTTTAACGAAATTAGTGTTAGAAAAGCAGAATCCAATGGAAGTAAGGGAAAATATAAGTCCCAAACAACCTGTTGGCCCTTAAAATAAAATACAAGTAAATTAAGAAATAGCCTTAGGAAAAAAAACAAAACAAAACACCAAAGCTTAAAAATGCAAAAAGTGTGCTAGTTGGTTAAATGAGCATCTGAATACCACCATGGGCTTATGTCTAAATAATCTTGGAATGCGAAGAAAAGTCTGGTAAGAATGAAATTAGCAAAATTCTAGGCAAGAAATCATATGCAGCTTGAAGAGCTACAACTAGAACAGCAAGCTGCCTATCAGTGAAGACTACTTAACAAAAAGATACCTGTCCCTGACTTATCCTTTCATTAATTGAGAAGGAAACATGAATAGAATAATATTTTTAAAATTGGGGGATTGATGACTTTTTAAAAAAAAATTAGGTAGGCCAAATAAACTGGTCTTCCTCAGTTTCCCCCATTCCTGCTTCTGTCTAATAAAATGATTAGGTTCACTGCCACCTCCTCCTCCTGGGCTCAAGCGATTCTCCTGTCTCAGCCTCCCGAGTAGCTGGGATTACAGGCACCTGCCACCATGCCTGGCTAATTTTTGTATTTTTAGTAGAGACAGGGTTTCGCCATGATGGCCAGGCTGGTCTTGAACTCCTGACCTCAGGTGAACTGCCCGTCTCAGCTTTCCAAAGTGCAGGGATTACAGGCGTGAGCCATCACGCCCGGCCCCAGGAACACTTTCCCCAAACCTACACACAAGTGCTGAGTAGATGCTGCTCAACCAAATTACCTGGATATATGTAAGCATGGGCATGGGCACCTTTGAAAAAAAATCTTGGCATATATTTGTCTCTAAAAATTAGTGACACAAGCAAAGAGTTTTATACTTTCTTAAAAAGCACTAATTTTTTTAGGTCAAAAATACAAAACTGACACAAAAACCTAGTTTTTAGGCTTACATCATTCCCATTTGAAGCCTGTGACTTGAAAATCTGGGAGGATTTCTTAAAATCTGAGTTCTTGAAAATACTTTTGGTGGATTTCTTAAAATCTAAGTTGAAAGTCTTTTGGGTGGATTTCTTAAAATCTGAGTTACAGAAAGTAAGGAGCAGAAAGTCAGGATTCTCTCTTTTGGCATAGATGATACAAACATTTGAAAACATTTTCTGGATTTCAGATAATATAAAAACAGTTTCTTACTGATATATTTTCCTTTGTTTTGTGCCCCAGAAATTTTCATTAGAATTTTTTTTAATGCTTTCATTCTTTTAATCTTCCTTTTAACATTTATAAATATTTGCTACCATAATCTAGGTTTTTAATAACTTGGGGTGCTGACATGAATTGCGTATGATGTACTTCTTAGTTAGAATAAGCTAAGCCATTTTATGACAGCTGAGAAAAGTTATAGAAACTGTCAAAGTATGGAGACACAAGACGAAACATTAAATGGATCTTTGTTCTATCCCCTCACATTGATAGCTTTTTACTCTAAAAATGTATGGACGAAGTTTAATAAAATTAAGATTTCGATATCTCAATGTGTTCTGAGTCTATTGGGTTAAACAAGTAAATTCTAAGTTTAAAAGCATTTGTTCTGGCAGTTCTGCTGAAAAGAAAAAAACAAATAAAATAAAAGCATTAGAATTGTCATTTGATAAATCTTGATTAAGTCTTATACACATTCTTCCAAAATTGAAAAAGTGAATGAAACTGACAACTGGATTGATAGACAAAAACTCATCCCCCAATCAAGGGGAATTTGTGATAGTTTCAAGCCTGCTTTAACAGCTTTAAATAAATAACAATTTATCATAGCCTAAGAGACTTTCTACATCTGTTTGATGTAGGCATCAAAGAGATCTGAAGATGTCAATGAATTCTACAGCCCATAAAGGATAACCATTGCCATGATCAAATCACCAGTAAGGAAGTGGCAGGGAGCCTGGTGACCCGAGGCCAGTGTAATCACACACCTTTAGACTGACATGGGAGTTGTGAGCCAGTCATCTGCTACATGCTTAGGGACATACACTTTACACAACATTACCCATATTTCTGTCTTCCCGTTGTTCTTCCTGCACCTCTCAGCCAGTGAGTAGAGTTCCACAGTGGTTTCGGAGATGAGGTCTACATTTTTGCCTTTCACAATGATCTGCATGACTCTTCCTTTGTTGATGTGGGCATCAAAAGTGCTATCCCAGGGTGGGTACATGGTAGGCTTTTTCTGGATATACATCTGCCCATTCTCTAGGAACAGAAAGGTATGTTCTCATTACTCCTTCAGCCAGGCCTGGAAAATAATTCAGTTCAATTCAACAGTAGCAGCTGCTCCCTCTGTCCTATAGAATTCTGCTGGGAAGACAAAAGTAGCACATAACAATCAGACAATATGGGACAGAATGAGATAGTCCCCAGGTCTAGATGCAAGGTGATGCCTTGAACCTTATAGGTCCAATGCAGATAATTCAGACATCAGTGTGCTCATGCCTTGGACTGGAAATTGTTACCGAAACACCAGGTGTTTGGGCTAGGTTCTGCTCCTCACTGCACAGAAAGCCAATGACAGAGACGATGAGAATTGCCAAGGAAAAACGCTTTAATAGGGTGCTGAAACTGAGGAGATGAGAGCTCAGTCTGAAATCCATCTTCCCGACCGACTAAAATTAGGGATTTATATAGCAGGGAAAAAATGTAACTTTGTATGAGAAAACAGGAACAGGAGGGGTAAGGAAGCAATCACGATGAGCCAGGGGCTGGCGCTTCAGTCTCTGGATGCCATGATCTAGTGAGTTTCAGTTCCCTAATATTTTTTGAGAGGCATGGGGATCCTCTCCTGAGGAGGAAACTCTTATAATAAAACAAATGCAAGTTTTAAGCTTTAAGACCAGAAGCGTCCTTTTCTATAATTATTCAAAAACAACTGTCTATGGGGATTATTGGTTTGCTTTCCAAATGTTCTTTTCCTATTCAATATTTAGTTGCTTTACTTTCGGTGTAAATACCTAAGCAGAAAACTTTAAAAAAATCTGTTATGCCTTTGAGGTCCTCCTTTGTTAATCTATAAAGTGTTGATCCTATGACTGATTTACTTCACTAGCCCTGGGTAAAACATAGCCAATACAAAACTACTGTGTGTTCATCTGAAAGACAAAGTGGCATAATTTAAGCACCTAATGAACGCTCCTTTAATAAATATTTAAAATTTTTTTCCATTTGACACAAATACACTAAGAGGCAGTAACCTTTCAAGCATAATGAGCCATTATTTCCCTCTCTAATTCTTGGATGAAGATACATTTTACATGTATCATGCACCTTCAGCAAAAGCTGATGAACAACTCAGAGAGGTGGTGCTGGTCTTCACCCATGGAGCCAGCGAGGCTGAAGAAGACTGCAAGCCTGCAAGTGAGGAAAGGCAGGCAGGCAGGCAGGAGCCCTGGAAATCTACAGGGGGCAGAATCTACAGACGGGAAGGTCGGTTTAGAGGAAACCTCCCTAAAGCTACTCAGTGATTGGCAAAGAGTTTACTAATTAACGAGTTTTTCCTGTCTTTCATGCACATTGGATTTTCTCTGGTATTTATTGTTTAATCATTTCAGAAGCAGAAACCTACATTTGAGTGTTTGTTTCTTGTGATATAAGCACATTAAGTGGCAGATTTAACAGTTCAGAGATGTCGATTAAACAAAAGGGGAAAATCCGCTTAAAGCCAGGAAATAAAGCCTTTCTAGCTTTCGAGGGCCCCTCTATCCAACATACAAAGCTAAACAGAGCAGGCGTTTAGCATTTGTTAAATTAATATTTATTTTGGGGGTATACAAGGAGTTGAATAAGCTTGAAACTCAAATGTTAGGTAAATTCGGCTGGGAAAGATTTAAACTATGAGACTGCTAAAGGTGGAATAGAAAGGGGAAATTTTTTATGGGTTGGTTAAAAAAAATTCGGACTGGTGATTGGGTTTTATAGAAACCAGTGGCAATATCAATGATCATGGTCACATTTTACTTCCACAGACCTGAAGCTTCCCTTTCGGATAATTCATTTTGACTATAACCATTCTCTGTGCCTGGAGAAAAGGGCCAAAGATCCCCAGAGAAGGAGCAAAAATCCGTGAAGCAAGGTATTTTTTACATTTTCATTCACCAGGTTTGTAATCACCTACACAGAGGATCCCATCTATCTAGAATGTTACCATTTTCAATGACCCATAGCCTCACAGCCCTGTGGCCCGTTTGTCCCTGTTCTGTTGGCTTAGTGTGGAAAACGCAGCCCTACACCCCAAGAAATGAAACGTGTTTAAATTCTGGAGAAGTAAATATTGAACGATAATATTCAGAGTGACTTCTTTTCAGAACAAACCTCAAAGAAAATCAAAAGCAAAAATCTCTAAATTCCCTCCAACTCCACAGGCTAATATTTAGGAAAACCAGTTTCCTTCTTTGACAAGGTCTCTTGATCCACATGGCTGATTAGACCAAGTTCAAAGGCAAGGGCAAAAGCAAAAGAAGGGGGGAAAAAAGGCCCTCAGGAGGCAAATGTCAGGGAGACCTGAGATGGTAGAGAGAACTGGATCCAAGAGACCCATTAAGTCAAAAGTGGCTTTGAAAAACTCAGACATTTTACACTTCAAAGATGTCTGTGACATTTGAAAGGTTTTAGGTTGGGAGCAAGTGGCATTCACACTTTTAACTAAACAGGAGAGAACTCTGGACAGAAAGGAAATCAAGATGATTCAGACAGTCTCCCCGGCTTTGATGTGTTCAGAGTGGCTGGAAGGATGAAGTCAGCTGTGAAGCAAAAAGTCTTCTGGTTGGGGTGCAAAATAGGTTTGGGAACCCCAGAATCTAAATTATGAGCATCTAGCAGGAGGTTCCCAACATCTGCGTCAGTTTCTTCTTGCATCTGCAAATGTCCCTGATCACAGGCCTTTGCAGGACAACCCTTTACAAACACACTTCTCTGCTCACAGTCCCTCTCTTTCCGTTACACCGCTTTTTGTTCCTTCATTGCCTGCTGTTTATACTTTTGTTTACTGCCACTTTCTTCTGCAAGAATAGATGCTCTAAAGGGAAGGAAGTCTTCCTGAGTTCTTTCAGCTTATCTGGCTGACTTTTTTCCTCTCTATGCTCTGGGCCCAGCACTCTTGCCGCGGTCTCCCCATAAACACTTTTGCGTAAGTGAAGTGTGACGGCTTCCATAGTTACTGCAAACCTGCATCCACCCTCATTATTCTCTACAAAGTGTCTGCTAAAGTCAAAATGCACATAGGAAACCAAGAAAAGGCGTGCAGCCAGGAGAGTTGTGGGATATCACCTCCCTCCTACTTTTCCTTTGGAAATCCATGACAAACTTACAATGCAGTGGTGAGGATCTCAGGAGTGGAAGCTGGCTGTCGTGACCACAGAGAGATTCCCTACACGTAAGACTGTTGGAACAGAACATTCTGAACCCACAAATGGGACGTTGGGTGGTTGTCCCACTTTCCCCTCTCCCAGCTCGAGCTGCCTGTAAATATTTTAAACTTGATGAAACATCACTATTGTGTTATTCAGCCAAGACCTTAGTAAGTGCAAAAGTACGTGTTCTGAAATTTGGACTCCAATGGCTAATTATAGATGCTTTGTAATATCCACTGCAGCTTTGTCAAAGCAGCAGTAAGCAGACTTTAGAGTTGGTTGGAAGATTATGCAGTCTTAATCTACCTAGACTTATTTAATGTAACCAGGCTTAACCACATAGGGCCATGTTCTACTTCAGCTCATTAGAGTTCCTTCCTATTAACTCCTTACGTAATTTCCCCAACCCAATTTTCTCTTTGTATAAGCAGGAAAAATAACACAGTGAAATAGAGCCCCCGGTGGGCCATCGGGTCCTGGTTTAGAGTCCATCATGAAATGTGTGTCCTCAAGGAAGTCCTTGACTTTGTTGGGCCTCAGTGTCCTAAATGGTAGGATTTGGTTCAACCAGATGATGTCAAATGTCCTGGAAGACTTTGCTTCATACATAGTTCATAGCAGGGTTCTCCTCCTCCTCCCCTGCTTTGAAAACCCACTCAAGCTTACCTGATTCGACATACTCTTTGACGAGCACAGCACAGTAAGGGTTAACAGCCTCGCCCTGACAAGACTGGCAGGACCCGCAGTCAAAGTTGGACAAGCCAATCCGAAGAAATGGCGACATGGTTGCACCCTAGAAAACGACAAAAGACAAGCGCTGCTTGGGGGCTATGAGAGAATATTTTTGGTGCCCCATGTCCACTTAGCCAATGCTTTATCGCGGACAGCCAGAACCTCAAACGGGTCCACTATCCATCTGAACGAATGCTTTCACTTCCCCTTCTGCAGAGGACACTGCTGGACTCACCCCAAACCACACACTGACTTGCCGAGGGGAGCAGCTTTCTGGAAGTCTGCACTCAACCTTGTTAGTGAGAACGAACTCAAGAGTTAATTCTACTCAACCTAATGGAGTGGGGCCTAGTCGTGGCAGAGTGAGGCAAAAGTTTTCCAACGTTTTATGTCTTCTGTTATTCAAGTAGGTGCCCAGGAAACAGCACACAGTGATCAGAAAATGAGTTTATAAAGAGCGAGTCTATTTTAGTCACACTAGTTAAATATGACACCGCAAAATTCTTACATGGTCTATTTATGTGTGTAATGGGATTGGCCCAAGGCATTCAGCAGCTGATCCTTATTTACTTTGGACATTTTCAAAAAAGTCTGCTTTCTTCACAGTTACACACACACACACAGCCTTTGAACTTAACAAACCACGCAGAAAACTCCAAATTCATTGACTACTATAGAATAGGGCTTTATCATCTAAGGATGAACAAAATACTTGATAAAAGCCCCCAAATCAGCATGTTTTTCAAGAGGTTTAGATGAAAGTTACCAAAGTGCTGGCTCCAAATCCAGAGATCTAGTCTAATTCTTCATCTATTGTTCCATTGTTGAATGTCCTGGCCGCTTATGTGAACTAAATACCTTTTCTCTTTTACCTACTTTCCTGAGGTTCCATTAATCTGAAATTATCATCTGATATTCAGTGAAAAAGTTACTTCCTTGCTCCCTCTCTCTTCTTGACCATTTTATACTCATATTTTTTTCCAAGCCAAAGAAACAAAGCATTGGTTGTCTTTTCTGCCTTTGTATAAAGAAAGAAAACTATGTGAAATAATAAAAACCTGGAAGTGAGAATGAGTAACATAACTGGAAACCTTGGACCTGTAATACCCCATCTAGCGAAGCTGTAAGGGATCTCCAGTACGCTAAATGCCAGTGTTCTTTGGCTCTACAAGAGACAGATTAGGAGCTTTTGACAGGTGCTGTTAATTTCACAGATATTAATGAAGTCCTAGTTTCCTGCAGAGTTTGGAAAGTTTATCTAAAGGAGATGGTTGTGTAAACATCATGATTTGTTGGGTTCTGTATCTATCATGCTGCTGAATTAGCAGGTAGATGTCGTAAACATTTGTCTTTAGGGAGCCCCCTTGGCCCTATGAGTTTAGAATTCCCAGGCAGGAGCGGGGCTAACAGCTGTGAGTTCTCGGGAGAGAGCTTCTTTGAGAATCCCTTCTTTCCTGGGCCACTTGGGTCTTTTAGACAAAACTTCATTTCTCCACAAATCAGGAAAAAGTCACTGAGAATCATCTTCAGTTATGGAAGTTTTTGCCATGTAGGGATTTTTTGAAGATTTCCTTAATTCTTTTTGAGTCTGGAGGGATCACTGACTCATCAAACCTGAGTTAAAGCGCTCTGGCCTTTCCTGGTGTCGCTCTGCTATTCCCAGGTTGGCTTTCTAATCAGGCAACAGCAGCCCAGCAGGTATCTGGGAAATGCTGTCTCAGGAAGAGATGGAAACCTCTGGGGTGACCAGGGCTTTCGTTACAGCAAGGAAGAGAGCTGGGGGCAAAATCCTCTCTCCTGAAGGTCTTGCCTAGACAATGATTTCTTACTTAATAAGCAATGCAGATGATATGGCCATTTGGCCAGATTCACTTGCAGTATTCTGTTACTTCTAAGCATTTTGATTATTTGTCCAATACATGTACGTTCTGTCTGGCAGCCAAGTCAGTATCCCTCTTTCTAAAGGTCTGGTCACAGTGACATGATCTGACATATATTTGACATCTAGAAGACAGAATTGGTATTTGTGGGGTAAGCTTCACACATCATTGAATAGAACCTCAGGCTCAGGAGTGAGTTTTTCAGGCAGATGGCAGCATTTTACACCTGAACTACCCAGAGTGCTTTTCTCCATGTAGTTCAGAGAGCTTTTCAGGTGATCATAATGAAAAATGAAGAAGACATGCAGAGTTAGTAAGACGTCTCTCAATATTTCCACCAATAAAAAAAAGGTTATTATTTTGATCTATTTTCCCTCATCTTTTAAAATTAGCAAGTTTTGTGTTTTTCTCTGCATGCTATGATCATCCTGTGGGTATGGAATTATACTTGGCTTTTTAATTTAACATTTTACTATAAAAATTTTTCAAGTTTCTTTGACATCTTTGCAGACATCCTTGTCATTCTTGCATGACATTTTACTGTCTGTAGCTCTATGATCTGCTTTCCTAAAGTCTAAAGCTACGTATTTAGTCTGTTTCCAACTCCTACACACTAGAAATAATGCATCTTTAACTTTTTTTTTTTTTTTTTACAATCTTTCCCAGATTTAGGGATACTGCATCAGACTGCATCACCAGAGTATTACAATATTATTAATCAAGTGTTATTCCTATTGGTAAGGTCTTATACATTTAAGGAAAATAACCAAACTTAAAGACCTACCCCGGGAAATAGCAATGGTTGGTGCAACAGAAATAAGTTAACATCATTCTTACACAATAAGGGTATTCAAATTTGTAAGAAAAGCACTGTTTATGACCCAAGAAAAGAAATTGCAAAGGCACAAACTATACAAGATACAAAAAACACAGTTGCAACTAATTGTGGAAAAATGTTCAGTCATGTGAGCAATGTAAGACATTCAAAATAAGATACTACGTAATTGCATTTATAGGACACTCTTGAAAATCCAAAACAATATGAAGAAAAACATCAGTGGTTGCCAGGAGTTGGAGCAGGGAGGATCAAAATGAGCAAATGTTGGGTGAAGACAGAACTGTTCTTCAGCTTGATTGTTCTAGTAGTCACAGAAGTCTAAATTCATGGAACTGTACACCAAAGCCAAAGTGAACTTTACTATATGATAATTTAAAAACCAAAAGAAAAGAAATACATGCAATTGGCATTTTAAGGCATGGATTATAAATACAGAAATTATAAAGTAAAAAGAATATATATGAAAAAGCTGCATATTAAATTAAAATCTTAATCAAAAGTGGCCTCAAATTACTAAAGGGAAATGACCAAATCCTTTAAAAAATTAAAATAGCTTTGGCTCTGTGGTATTTAAGCTCTTTTGAATATTTACAGTTAGGCAAACACAGCTGCGAAAAAATAACATTAGAAATTAATAATGCATTTTCTTTGAGGCTAAATTAACATTTAAGTCTTAATTTAAATGTAAAAAGTGTTATAATATTTAAAATATATAATAAAATAAGCTGGGCATCTGGCTTATGCCTGTAATCCCAGCACTTTGGGAGGCTGAGGTGAGCAAATTACATGAGATCAGGAGTTCGACACCATCCCGGCCAACATGGTGAAACTCTCTCTCTGCAAAAAAACAAAAATTAGCTGGGCGTGGTGGGGGGTACCTGTAATCCCAGCTACTCTGGAGGCTGAGGTAGGATAATCGCTTAAACCTGGGAAGCAGAGGTTGCAGGGAGCCAAGATCACGCCACTGCGCTCCAGCCTGCGTGACAGAGCAAGACTCAGACTCAAAAAAAAAAAAAAAAAAAAAAGAAAAAATATATAATAAAAACAATAATATGTTTTTGCCTGTGCAATTATCAAATTTTTGAAATGCTCTTACTTAATGTTGGTAAGGACAAAATGAGTCACACACTTTCATACAACGCTGCTGGGTATGTAAATTATCAGAATCCATTTAACAGCCACACATATATGTGTGGGTGTGTGTGTAAGTACATATTTGTGTGTGTATATGTATGTATCCATGTGTATGTAAAAATATGTGTATCTATCTGCCTATATTAAGAGCCAAGAAAATGTGTAATGTATATACAAGAAAGAAATTAACATAAACGATTTTTGTGGGTTGCCTTTTTGTGTTCACAGTGGATGGCAGGGAGAAGGGGGATTTCCCTGGGTATTAAAATAGAAAGGAGAGTTTCTGTATATAAAAATACAAGTGCTGGATAGCATGCCTCAGGACTAAGCTTGTGTGATCTGTCCTCTGTGCTCTGCAAATTTTAGTTGGTCTCATCTTCACTCTCCATTCCACAAGTGATCTGAGAGACCAAGACAGTTACCCCTTCATCAACTAAGATGAACTCTAAGGTTCAAGAAACAAAAGTTAGCCAGGGGTTGAGGGTCCAGGGCTTGGCTGTCATAACCTCCTAAATTCCCACAGCTACAGGAAAAACACACCCTTGTTAGTCTCACTAATGATAGGAGCAATCAGGTGAAGCGTGAGACCCTTCCTAACTGATTTACAACCCAGACCCCTGCAACGCTTATTGGACAGGGGACCATCCTTCCAGGCATTCTTTCCTGATAAGCAGCAGCAGACCTCAAGCAGGTTTCAGCAGCTTACAGACGCTGCATACAAAATGTCATTGTGTCCGACAATTTGCCTTTTGATGTAAAGAGCCAAATTTAGCACCCCGCTTTAATGTTAAAACTCTGCCCCAGAGTGAACATGGGATGTGTGTTACATTTATGTTTACGTGTGGCACATGCGCTTCACTCCCCTCACAAACATGGATGGCTTTTCCCTAACACTTTCTGAACATATCTGACTCTATTGTGTAATATGGATCCTGGGAGGCAGAAAACCAGCCTGCACTTTCCCTCTCTGAAGAGAGGGCACCTTTGGTACACTCTTCCCAGTTTGCAAACTGCTATTGCCAATAAAGCTCTTTTCTACTGTTCAGCCTTCCTGGTGGTCTTTGTGTAATACATGGCAGTCTCATACTTTATGACAACAACCTGTGTCACACATTCGTCTCTCTCCTGGATATCTCCAAGGGGACCCCAACTCACCGGGTCCCATACATAACTCCCCACCTTTCCTTTCAGACTTGCCTCTTCTTTCATTTTGCCAGCTCAGTGCTTCATGCTATGATGCTCAGCCTCACCCGCGGCTTCAACTTCACCTTCCGCTCATGTCCTACAACGCACGTGCTTCATCTCCTGCTCCACCAATTCTGCATCACCTCTCTTGTGACTCACTGCAGCATCTTACCCTGCCTCCTCTGTCCAGCCTTGGTCACCTCTCCATCTCCATCAAATCTCCACGCTCTAGCCTGAGCGATCTTAGGGTCTTGCAAAACTGCTGCTGTTTCTCCAATGTGCCATGTGTTTCTCAGCTTCAGACTTCTAGTAAAGCTGCTTCCTCTCCCTGGAATGCCTCCCTGTTTCACTCCATCGTCCCCGCCTCCCTCTTCCTCATCTTTCAAGTTCCTGTTTGGTCTCTAGCTCCTCTTTGAAGCCTTCCTTTCCCCGCCCCATGGCCCTCCCATCAACACATCCCGGGCTCTGCAGTTCCCTGAGGGCACTGCTGGACAGCACCTGTCATACTGATTTGCGTCACATCTGCCATTTCTCAAGTCCGAGTGGGGTGGATCCTACGGCTCCAGCTCTCAGCCCTCTAACATGTGGACCTAGTAGAGCCCCACCAGGGTGTCCCCTACTTAATTCTTGAGATGTCATATACACTCAGAAGAGGGGTTCAACTCCAACTACAGAAGTCTCTCTGCTCTCATCTGCAATACATTTAGCAAGAACTCCTCAGAACAAGTGCATGTGGGTGCCTTACTTCCCTCATCTCCGATGACTATAAATGATTTCCCTCTGTGATCGCATTCCTTTGGAGATGTGGTCAGCTTGTGGGATAGGGGAAGAAACATAGTGCCAGTGCCTACACTGCTGTATTTCCCTAGAATGTGCAATTGGGTTTATGGGTTCATGTCTATTTTCCTCAACAATTCCAAGGGAAGGGTCTGTGTCTTCATCACCTATGTTCCTCCAGAGCTAATCCTGCCTTGTGATACATGCTAGAGACTCTGCATTTTTGCTTAGGGAGTGTGTTTTCAAAAGCAACATTTTACCAAATCTCTTCATCTCACGCATTTGTTTTACCTGCAAGGGTATACTATGGTCAAATTAAGTGACAGACAATTACAGAGTCAAGGGCAAAGGAAGCAGCCCGGAACGTGTTATAGACAAGAGATCGATGCTCTCCTGCGCAGAACTGCTGGAGTTATTTAAACTCTCTAAGCCTGCTATCGCATTTGGAAATTACTGATGCTACCATTACTCACCTCAAAGGGCCATGAGGATTAAGTGGGCAAATATACACAAGGTGCTTAGAATGGGGCTGGCTCAACATAAACGCTCCATAAATGTTAGTTATTATTATTATTACAACTCTGATATATTTTCTAATGGGCCTTCTTGACTTTATTGGCGTGTACCAAAAAGAGCAAGAGGAAAGCAGAAATAGTCTTTTAGGAGCATATCTGGGCTAAATTATGTCACCTTCCTGTGCACTCTGCGACAGAGCTCCCATAAAACCCTCCATCTATCTCCTGCAGAGCACTTACTGCCCTCTGAGGTCCTCATCTGGAGGCGGCCATTATCATGATGGATATCAGTTATGTTCATCCAATCTTCCATGCTTTTGCTATCCCAGCTGCAAAACACCATCATGATATGTACTTTATTTATTATTATTTTTGAGACAGTGTTTTGCTCTGTTGCCCAGGCTGGAGTGCAATGGTGTGATCTCAGCTCACTCCAACCTCTGCCTCCTGAGTTCAAGTGATTCTCCTGCCTCAGCCTCCCAAGTAGCTGGGATTACACACACGTGCCACTACACCCAGCTAATTTTTAGTAGAGGCAGCATTTCACCATGTTGTCAGGCTGGTCTTAAACTCCTGACCTCAGGTGATCTGCCCACTTTGGCCTCCCAAAGTGCTGGGATTACAGGCATGAGCCACCGTGCCTGGTTGATATGTACTTTAAATCAGCAGAGGATTTTTACTCTTACAGGTTATTTGTGTGATCTCATTTGTCTTTGGTAAGTAGCTTTGATGCAGGTACATGATTGAGTCTAATTGCTTAGTGCTTTAGGCCACACGCTATCGAGTACTGAATTGAGATTTCTGGTCTTTTGATTCTCTGGGCACTGACTCACCTATTTAGCTAGGCTGATTCACCCTCCACAATTCAAATCCCCAGAATGCCTTTAGAGTGATGCTGAGGATGTCCACATAACTGAACCTGATGGGGACAGATTCCATAGAAATAGAAAGCTATAGAAGTGTAAGCAATAGAAGTGTAATATACTCTCAGCGACTGAAAAAATACCAATTGTAAATTTGGGAATGAGACAAACAGTAAGTATGGGCCAGGCACAGTGGCTCGTGCCTGTAATCCCAGAACTTTGGGAGATTGAGGTGGGAGGATCACTTGAGCCTAGGAGTTTGAGACCAGCCTCAGCAACAAAATAATGCCCCATCTCTAGTTTTTTTTTTTTTTTTTTTTTTTAACTAGCTGGGCATGGTGGCAAACACCTATAGTTCCAGCTACTTGGGAGGCTGAGGAGGAAGAATCGTTTGATCCCAGGGGGTCAAGGCTGCAGTGAGCTGTGATTGCACCACTGCACCAGCCTGGGTGACAGAGCAAGACTCTTCTCAAAATGATGATGATAATAACAATAATAAAGTATGAATAATTCCCTGAAACGATGTTGAGTAATGTCACAGCATTCTGAGTAAGCCAGGCGCTCTCACCAAAATGACAAAAGGCCTCGTGCTTCTCCAGATGGCCATCCTCACAAACTGCTCACAAGGAAATTCCTTTCTGGCCCCTAAATCCCTGAGGATCCACACTCCCCTATAAAACAAGCATACTCGGATTGCAGCCATAGGACTGCAGCCTAAGCTTTACTTCTAAAACTGAGTTCTGTTTTAGGAACTCAGCTGACAATGTTGATTTCGAGCTCATCTTCCCAGGTACAGAAGAAGGACCAGCTGAGATCAGTTGCTCTTCACCCCACCCTGGGGCAGGTGAATGACGATTTGATCCTCTGCTCCCTGTTGTCATGCATTTACCTTATCTTACATAAAACGTGGATTTACTGAGCGCTAATTGGAGCCTCACTCCCATCCTCCTCCCTCTTCCCTCCCGCCTGCCCCCTTTCCCCAGCACTGGGTTCCTAAAGACCTCTTTGGAAAGCAGAGGTCACAGGTGCTTCTGTGGCTGGTGTTTTTCCCGGGTGTGTCCTCAGACTTTGGCTCAATAAACCTCAACTGACAGAGACACTCGCCTCAGTCACTCATTTTCTGGTCAACACGTTCTAGATGAATAAACCGTTCCTGCCCATCTCCACCCTCCTCTCATTTCACAGGATCTGCTGACTCACAGAACCATTTCTGCATCGTTCTTGGCCATGCTGTAGGCTGGGGTGGGGGGAATGGCATCCTCCTCAGTTGGGAGGGGTTGGGTGGGGGGTCCCTGCCACAGTCCAGCATTGCATGGGACGCTGTGAACTGAGAATCAACTTCTTTGCCTGAATGCTTTAGCCATCTCCATGGATCTGGCCTTTGCCATAGCCAGGTGGACATGCTTCTCCATCTCCCTGATGCCTGATCTGCAAGAGGGCCTATGTACTGGATCCCCCACAACCCACAAAACTGTGCAAAGGACTACAGAGTGAGTCAGCAACAGCACCTGGACCCAGCCTTGGTGGCTAAGTGTCTCCACTCAGAATGACATATTATTTCTTGTCAGCAAATGTCTTTGAAGGTTAGGTCAGGGAGGACGTAAATGCATGGGGGTTTCGCTGTTGACTGTTTCTGTCTGCCCCCACCCATCCCTACTACAAAGGACGTGTTATGACTGTAGGGGCAGCTTTCCTGGCAACTTGCTTGATTATCTTAAACACTAATAGGATGTTTCTCTTTGTCTGTGTACCTGGAGCTTAACAATCTTTCTTTCTACTCCATGGCTATGATTTGAAGAGTGAAGAAGTGGGTGATGTAAACAGAGATGGAGTTTCTCGGAATACCCTAAGTCCCTTCTGGATGTCAGGGTGCCTCTGTCTACTTGGGTAATTTTCTCAGCATGTCATAAACCTGTGCAATTCCCCCCAAGCTTCTGCCAGTCACGCCTTTAGAGGTGGCTGATTGGGATCAATGAAGGTTTCTATGGCCAAAGTCTAGAAAGAAGCTAACTTCACTGGATAAAGCTGGGAGGAACCTGGCCTCCCTGGCATCATTTTCTGAACGTGGTTAGGATGATCACTTACTGGACACAAAGATGCTGCCTTTTATAGGAGGAAATGGAAATGTATAACTCTGATCCTTGGGTCAAAATTTACTCTGAAAAGACAATCTTCTGGGTCTACCATCCTGTGACCCAGTAGCTCTAACTGAGGTGCTGGATGCCTTGCAATCCTCCTGACACTTCTTCCTGCCATGCAGGTGCTCAGTGAGGACGAGCATACTGCCCGAAACAGGGGCATCAAGTCAGGGCCAGGGACTCCGGTGCTCTGGTCAAGGGGCGCCTTGACTGAGAAGGACAGCTGAAGTCCCTGGGCACGGGGCTCTGCGCTTCTCGAACCTTTGCATGGCAGAGTTCAAAAAGGCCCAGAGACCCGGAAAGAGTTAACACATGAAGGAGCTTGCAGGTTTGCAAATGACGGTGTCATGGAGTTTAGGCCAGCTCTATCACTTATCAAGCTGTATGGTCTTGGACAGGTGACTTAATCTCTCTGCGACATTACTATTTCTGTAAAACAAGGTGTATAATGGACCCACTTCACCGAGGTCTTTGAAGGACTGTGTCTATGTCTATGTTGTAATGATTTAATGAATTAATCCATTGACAGTGTTTGGTGGAAAAGATGGCTATGATAATCACACCACACTTTTCTAAAGCATGCTTAGAAATTCTCCCTCATGAAAATACCACGGGAATTTGTTTCATGGGTCATCTGACATGGCCCAGGATACCTCTGAACCACTTGCCAAGGGGATGAAGTGACACATTTGTTTTTTGCTGTTAGTCACTAAGCATTTGGTATACCTGCCTACCATATTGCAAAGTACTGCATTGGATATGCAGATGAGATGGGGTCCCTGTTCTCAATATATTATGGGTAGTTATGGCGTAAACCTCTCCTTCCTAGAGTGCCGCCAGAGAAGGAGGCTTTCAAGAGCCTGGACTCCACTTTCTTATTCTTTGATTTAATGAATAGAGATGTGGCTGGTTCCCATTAACTTAGCGTCAGAGACACAACAAGATATGGCAAAGTGAGCTCTCATCCCTGGGTACATCAGTATCAAAAACACCCATCCTCCTATGCTGCTATGACACCACACCCCACTTCCTCCTGTGGGTGTGTGACACTTTTCAAAGAAAATACAGTATTTGGTAGTATCAACACAGCAAGCGGAAGTAGCGGTGTTCAGTCCGCAGTGATCTCACGGTTTTGTAGAGAATACTCTACGGAATCCTCCATGTGCCAGCTATGCCCGGCAACGGAGGACTGGGTTATCACAGTTACCGGGGGTTGCTGCAGATAAAGGGACAGGGTGGACCCAGAAAGGGCACCAGAGGAAGGGAAAGAAAGAGCAGAAAGAGAGAGCGGGGTCATTCTGGGTGGATGTATGTGTTTAGGGCAATGCGAATTGCTCACATCCAGATGCAGTCAGAAATGCCACCAGCTTACAGATGTAAGTGTCATAAAAACCTTGTTTCAGTTGTTTGGAGCTTAGAATCCATTGAAACTTTAAAATTAGGTAATACTTAGGTTCTTAGACCAGCCCCTTCACTGATCATTCATCTGCTAATTCAGAAAGAAGCCAAAATTAATGCATAAAACTCACCACCCATTGGCATTGTTCTAGCTTACAGGAGTCTCTGTTTTTCTACCTGTGACATTTCAGATTTATTGTGGGCTGAATATCCACTGGGGGCCTAATTTCTTAATTTAAAAAACTATTAAGTTGTTTTATGAAGTGAGAAGAGGACATCTGTACTCTCACCTGTCAGTAGGGTGGAGCCCGCATGGTTCTCAGAGATGGTCCTGGAGAAATAGCAACATCAGCATCCCTGAGACCTCTTTAAAAATGCACATCTTGCAGCCCCACCCAGAGCTGCTGGGTGAGAAACTCTGTGGTAGGGACTGAGCCTTAGCAAGGCTGCCAGGGAACGGGTTGTCCTTGCAGGGTGGCGCAGCAGCTCTGGAGTCAGCTCTGCCCGGCCAGGCCTGCAGCGTTCTCATTTCTGTTTGCTCAGAATCCACACAGTGCCTGGTGGCTCTAAATCAGTGGCTCTCAATGGGTGATGCTGCTCCCAGGGGACATTTGGCAATGTCTGGAGACAGGTATTTTTGGTTGGCACAAATGGTGGGAGGGTGTGCTCCTGGCATCTAGTAGGGTGAGGTCAGAGATACAACTCAACAACCTATAATGGCAGCCTAGTCCCCCACTAGCCCCACCAAAACCAAGAGTGCTGGGGTTGAGAAACCCTGTCCTAAATAAATGCGTTGAGTGTGACAATACCAAGAATATTTCCCCGCCCTTTCCTCACCACTTCTCATCACTTCCTCAAGTTCAGTGAATTGTGGACCCACCTGGAGGAGGGAAGAAGGTAGATTGAGAGACCCTGTCTCTCTTTCCCATATTCCCTTCTCAATTAGGGACCACATGTAGCACAGGAATTGACCACATAAGATGTTCATAATAAGCGTCTTTGGAATAAGTAAATGAATGAATCAATTATAATCAGGCAGGAAATAAATCAGTTAGTAGATCTGTTTTTGTTTAATTTTGAAAGCTGAAAGTGCCCTTATTGATCTAGTGGTCTGCCTTCTGATGTAACAGAAGAGAGAGCTGACCCTCAGAAAATTAAGGCAAGTGGTCAAAGCTATCTACTTAATTAGCTGCAGGAAGGGATTAAGAGCCAGTTCTCCCAGTGCCTCCCTCTGTCTTCTTTCCACTGGGCCAGTGTTTGACTGTTCTGGGCATCACTCAGTGAGGATCCGATTTAAAGAGATGATTGAATTTGCTCCTGCACAGAGTATTAATATGACACGCGCTGAAGGATTATTTAAATGGCCAGATGTCGGACTCTGTCAGGCTTAATGCTTGTGACTTGTAATGATTTCTGAGTGTTCAGTGCAGTAGCTGGCATTTAATTAGCCAGTGGCTGGGTGAACGGCTCATTCTTCATACTTTAGAAAGGGCTTTTCTATATTCATCATGTGCATATAATATGAAGAGATTAAAGCCTTAGCTTCTTTAAGAAAAACATGGTCTAAAAAGAGTACTAGGTTATGGAATATATAGCCTGCAAATGTCAAGCTTCTACTTTACTTGGTGAATTTGTCCTGAGCTATTCAGATTACTTTGTGACAAGAGAGACGTTACTTCAGTCTAGAGTCATTGCACATCAAATGCGCTCAATCTTGTCCGAAATGTACTTCAGCCTGCTCTTACAAGACACCAATCTCTTAAGAGAACATGACAGCATTTTATAACTGCAGTTTCATTACTCTCCAGAGTAGAAGGTAGACGGAATGAGTAACTACCTTCGTTTTTAAAAGGAGTCCATTATAGATTAGTGGCAAATAACTAATATGCACAGAGCACTTTACAGTTTACAAATATCTTTTCAAAGAGAATAATTAAGAGGCTGCTTAATCTAAGAGATGTTGATAATTTATTTCTTCCTTGGCCCTTTACCACAGATTAAAGAAGCACCATTCTGTGGTATTCTGTTTTACTGCAATACTTGCTAAACTGCAATTTATTCTAATTTTTTATTTTTTTCATATTCCCCCTTGAATCTAAGCTCTACGACTTCAAAAGCAATTTTAGATTTTGCTTTTTAAAAAGTAGATTTTTTAGAACAGTTTTAGGTTCACACTAAAATAGAAGGTACAGAGAGTTCCCACTTAGCCCTTGTGCCTGCAGACACAGAGCTCCTCTGACTACCAACATCCCCCACCAGAGCTGGGGATGGACCTACATTTGCATGTTATTATCACCCATAGTCCATAATTTACCATATGTTCACTCTTTTTTTTTTTTTTTTTTTTTTTTGAGTTGGAGTCTCACCCAGCCTCCCAGGCTGGAGTGTAGTGGCGCCATCTTGGCTCACTGCAACCTCCAACTTCCAGGTTCAAGCGATTCTCCTGTCTCAGCCTCCCGGGTAGCTGCGATTACAGGCACCCAGCATTGTGCCCAGCTAATTTTTGTATTTTAGTAGAGACAGGGTTTCACCATGTTGGCCATGCTGGTTTTGAACTCCTGACCTCAGGTAATCTGCTCACCTCAGCCTCCCAAAGTGCTAGGATTACAGGCTTGAGCTATCGTGCCAGCCTCAGTTCACTCTTGACGCTGTACATTCTGTGGATAATGAGATGGATCCACTGTTACAGTGGATCATACAGAATAGTTTCACTGCCCTAAAAATGTCCTCTGTCTTTTCATCCTTCCTTCCCACAGCCCTAATACGTATTAAAATAACGCTATTTTAATAAGAATAATGTGGTTTTGGCAGCAAGAGATGGACAGGTTACCAGAAAAAAATTGAGTATCCAGAGACAGATCCAAGTATATATAAAAGTTTTGTGCTTTTGTAAAGAAGGTGGTATTTAAACTCAATGGGAAAGGGAAAAATTGCTTAATAAATGGGACTGTGTCTACCAGCTATAACCTACATTAAAGCTAATATAATATTAAATTCAGATAGATTGAAAATGTTCATGCAGAAATAAAACTGCTAAACCACTAAAAGTACTATATAATATAGATCAATTATACCCTTTTGGAATTAGAAATGGCTTCTTAGAAATGACCCCACAAAGAAGTCCCACAAAGGTAAACATTTCCAAACTATTTTACATAAAACTGTGTGTTATTAACACATGTGTGAAAAATACACTGGGAGACATAATTGCAAAATATGTTGCAAAATCTTTAATTATTTAAATATCATTTAAAAGGGCAAATCCCCTAATCAAAGAATGGGCAAAGACTAAAAACAGGCAATTTACAAAAGAAAAGTTATAAAGGGCCAATAAAACAAGATCAATTTTACTAGAAATAAATGATATGTAAATTATCCAGGTCTTTAATTCCTTCTCTGCAATTCCAAATGCCAAAAAGCCCTAAAATTAGAAAAAAAAAATTTTGTAATATAAACTAATTTTGTAGCAAAATCCAAAATCTGACATGAAGCTCTTAATAGTCTATTCATTCTACTGAACGTAACTCTTAAAATCCTTCCCCAATACACAGCTTTTTGGGAAAATTTTATAATATATAGCATATAACTTTATTACCTTTATAAGACAAATTATGAAGCAGATCTGACCTTAGCAATTTGGATAAGAGACCCATACAAGCTTTATAGAAGAAAGTGTGGGAAAAAAACCACCTTAAACTTCATAAGGAACCAAAAGAGAGCCCACGTAGCCAAATCAATTCTAAGCAAAAAGAACAAAGCTGGAGGTATCACGCTACCTGACTTCAAACTATATTACAAGGCTACAGTAATCAAAACAGCATGGTACTGGTACCAAAATAGAGATATTGATCAATGGAACAGAACAGAGGCCTTGGAGGCAATGCCACACATCTACAACCATCTGATCTTTGAAAAATCTGACAAAAACAAGCGATGGGGAAAGGGTTCCCTGTTTAATAAATGGTGTTGGGAAAACTGGCTAGCCATGTGCAGAAAGCAGAAACTGGACCGCTTCCTGACACCTTACACTAAACTCTAGATTGATTAAAGACTTAAACATAAGACCTAACACCATAAAAACCCTAGAAGAAAACCTAGGCAAAACCATGCAGGACATAGGCATAGGCAAGGACTTCATGACTAAAACACCAAAAGCATTGACAACAAAAGCCAAAATAGACAAATGGGACCTAGTTAAACTCCAGAGCTTCTGCAGAGCAAGACAAACAATCATTAGAGTAAACCAGCAACCAATGGGACAAAATTTTTGCAATTTACCCAACTGACAGGGGCTAATATCCAGAATCTACAAAGAACTAAAACAGATTCACAAGAAAAAAACAAACAAGCCCATTCAAAAGTGGGCAAAGGATATGAACAGACACTTTACAAAAGAAGACATACAGGAGGCCAACAAACATATGAAAAAATGCTCATCATCACTGGTCATTAGAGAAATGCAAATCAAAGCTACATTGAGATACCATCTCATACCAGTTAGAATGGCGATCATTAAAAAATGTGGAGAGATCCTCTGATACCAAGATGGCCGTTTAGGAACAGCTCAGGATTGCAGCTCCCAGTGAAAGCGCAGAGGGTGAGTGGACGCCGTGTTTTTATTGCCCACAGACTAGTAAATTCCCGGGCAGAGGTGCTCCACGGTCGCCAGCGCGGCTGTTTCGGCCAGCACCGCTGCTTTGCCCCGCGCGGCTGCTTTGTCGGCGCCCCGGAGCCGCAGTTCTCCGTATAAAATACACTGGTCCGGGGGCCCTTTTGGCTGGCGATTGGAGCCACGGGAAGTCGCCCATACGATGGTTCAAAAAGGGGACTGAGCAGAGAACCAGGACAGTAGATTCCAGGGCAAAAAAAGAAAAAAAAAACGCCACAAACCTCAGTGCCGCTGTTTAAGCCAGCGCAGTGAGTGGCCACAGGGGAAAACAAACAGACCCCGGCGCCTCTTCAACAGGCGACTGGAACACCAACTTAAAAAAGGCTCTGAGGCAGGGAGCCAGGCGATCAGGCTCGGCTGGTCCCACCCCCACAAAAGAACAGCAACCAGAAACTCTGGATTGAGAGTTTCACAGCAAGCACAGCTGAACCCGGGACGGTCCAGCTCTGTGGGGGAGGGGCGTCTGCCATTACCGAGGCAGCCCGCCGTTGCCAAGGCAACCCGCCATTGCTGAGGCAGCCCGCCATTGCCAAGGCAACCCGCCACAGCAGAGACTCCGCCCCAACAGAGGCGGGCCACCATCGCCAAAGCAGTTCTAACTACACCCATATAAATAGGACTGCAGGGAAGTTCACCCGGCAGCGGGGCGCAGCCCACAGCAGCTCAGCAAAGCTGCTATAGGCCGACAGTGACTAGGCGGCCTCCTTGCTGGGCTGGGCAGGTCTGAAGGAAAAAAAAAAAAAAAAAAAAAAGAAGGCGGCAGCATAACGGAAACTCATAAATAAAGCCCTAAATCCCTGGGACAGAGCACCTGGGAACAAAAAGCAGTTTATGAGTTCTGCTGCATCAGACCCAAAAGTACCTGCCTAGCAGCTCTGAATGAACAACAACAGAGCTCGCAGCTCACCATTTGAGTTCCTATAAAGAAGAGACCATCTCCTCAAGCAGCTCCCTGACCCCTATATATCCAAAAAGACACCTCATAAAAGAGAGATCAGATTGACACTAGGCGGGTATCCTTCTGGGACAAAGATAGCAGAAGAAGAAAACTGGTAACAACCCTTGCTGTTCAGCAGCTGCTGCAGGTGAACCCCAGGCAAGCAGGGCCTGGAGTGAACCTCAGCAGACCTACAGCAGGGGGGCCAGACTGTCAGAAGGAAAACCAAGAAACAGAAATAACCTCATCATCAACAAACAGAACGTCAATCTGAAAGATTTGAGACCCAATCTGAAAGCCAGCAACTACAACGTCGACAGGTGGATAAATCCTTAAAGATGGGAAGAAACCAGTGCAAAAAGGATGAAAACACCCGAAACCAGAACACCTCTCCTCCTAAAAGGGATCACAACTCCTCACCAGCAAGGGAACAAGGTTGGATGGAGAACGAGTGTGATGAAATGACAGAATCAGACTTCAGAAGGTGGGTAGTAAGAAACTTCTGTGAACTTAAAGAACATGTTCTAACCAAATGCAAAGAAACTAAGAACCTTGAAAAAAGATTTGACGAAATGCTAACGAGAATGGACAAAATAGAAAGGAATATAAGTGAATTGATGGAGCTGAAAAACGCAACACGAGAACTTCGTGAAGCATGCACAAGTATCAACAGCCGAATGGACCAAGCAGAAGAAAGGATATCAGAGGTCGAAGATCAACTCAATGAAATAAAACGGGAAGGCAAGACTGGAGAAAAAAGGTTAAAAAGGAACGAACAAAGTCTCCAAGAACTGTGGGACTATGTGAAAAGATCTAATCTACGTTTGATAGGCATACCCGAATGCGACGAAGAGAATGAATC
>NW_022437040.1:4841574-4844237 GCF_009761245.1 Sapajus apella | reverse complement strand
ATTGACAATGGGGCGTTAAAGTCTCCCACTATTATTGTGTGGGAGACTTTAACACCCCATTGTCAACATTAGACAGATCAACCAGACAGAAAATTAACAAGGATATCCAGGACTTGAACTCAGACCTGGACCAAGCAAACCTAATAGACATTTACAGAACTCTCCACCCCAAAGCCACAGAATATACATTCTTCTCAGCACCACATCACACCTACTATAAATTGACCACATAATTGGGAGTAAATCACTCCTCAGCAAATGCAAAAGAATGGAAATCGTAACAAACACTCTCTCAGACCACAGTGCAATCAAGTTAGAACTCAGAATTCAAAAACTAACTCAGAACCGCACAGCTTCATGGAAACTGAACAACTTGCTCTTGAATGTTGACTGGATAAACAATGAAATGAAGGCAGAAATAAAGATGTTCTTCGAAACCAACGAGAATGAAGACACAACATACCAGAATCTCTGGGACACATTTAAAGCAGTCTCTAGAGGAAAATATATAGCAATAAGTGCCCACATGAGAAGCAAGGAGAGATCAAAAATTGACACCCTATCGTCAAAACTGAAAGAGCTAGAGGAGCAAGATCAAAAAAACTCAAAGTCTAGCAGAAGACAAGAAATAGCTAAGATCAGAGCAGAACTGAAGGAGATAGAGACACAAAAAACCCTTCAAAAAAATCAATAAATCCAGGAGCTGGTTTTTTGAAAAGATCAACAAAATAGACAGACCACTAGCCAGATTAATAAAAAAGAAAAGAGAGAATAACGAAATTGATGCAATAAAAAACGATCAAGGGGATATCACCACAGATGCCACAGAAATTCAAACCATCATCAGAGATTATTACAAACAACTCTATGCACACAAACTAATAAACCTGGAAGAAATGGATAAATTCCTGGACACTTGCCTCCTCCCAAGCCTAAACCAGGAAGAAGCCGAAACCCTGAACAGACCCATAACAAGGTCTGAAGTTGAGGCAGCAATTAAGAGCTTACCACACAAAAAAAGCCCAGGTCCAGATGGGTTCACAGCTGAATTCTACCAGACATACAAAGAGGAGCTGGTACCATTTCTTCTGAAACTATTCCAAACAATACAAAAAGAGGGAATTCTTCCCAAATCATTTTATGACACCAACATCATCCTGATTCCAAAACCTGGCAGAGACTCAACAAGAAAAGAAAACTTCAGGCCAATATCCATGATGAACATAGATGCAAAAATCTTCAATAAAATACTGACAAGCCGATTGCAACAGCACATCAAAAAGCTTATCCACCATGATCAAGTAGGCTTCATCCCGGGGATGCAAGGCTGGTTCAACATACGCAAGTCTATAAACGTAATTCACCACATAAACAGAACCAAAGACAAAAACCACATGATTATCTCAATTGATGCAGAGAAGGCCTTTGACAAAATTCAACAGCCTTTTATGCTAAAAACACTCAATAAGCTAGGTATCAATGGAACGTATCTCAAAATAATAAAAGCTATTTATGACAAACCAACAGCCAATATCATACTGAATGGGCAAAAACTGGAAGCATTCCCCTTGAAATGTGGCACCAGACAAGGATGCCCTCTCTCACCACTGCTATTCAATATAGTATTAGAAGTTCTAGCCAGAGCAGTCAGGCAAGAAAAAGAAATAAAGGGCATTCAAATAGGAAAGGAGGAAGTCAAATTGTCTCTATTTGCAGACGACATGATTGTATATCTAGAAGACCCCATCGTCTCAGCCCCAAACCTCCTGAAACTGATAAGCAAGTTCAGCAAAGTCTCAGGATACAAAATCAATGTGCAAAAATCACATGCATTCCTATACACCAATAACAGACTTAAAGAGAGCCAAATCAAGAACAAACTTCCATTCACAATTGCCACAAAGAGAATAAAATACCTAGGAATACAACTAACAAGGAATGTAAAGGACCTCTTCAAGGAGAACTACAAGCCACTGCTCAACGAAATAAGAGAGGACACAAACAGATGGAGAAACATTCCATGTTCATGGTTAGGAAGAATCAATATCGTGAAAATGGCCATACTGCCCAAAGTAATTTACAGATTCAATGCTATCCCCATCAAGCTACCAATGACCTTCTTCGCAGAACTGGAAAGAACCACCTTAAACTTCATATGGAACCAAAAGAGAGCCCGCATAGCCAAGTCAATTCTAAGCAAAAAGAACAAAGCGGGGGGCATCACACTACCAGACTTCAAACTATACTACAAGGCTACAGTAATCAAAACAGCATGGTACTGGTACCAAAACAGAGATACAGACCAATGGAACAGAACAGAGGTCTCAGAGGCAACACAACATATCTACAACCATCTGATCTTTGACAAACCAGACAAAAACAAGCAATGGGGAAAGGATTCCCTGTTCAATAAATGGTGTTGGGAAAGCTGGCTAGCCATGTGCAGAAAGCAGAAACTGGACCCCTTCCTGACACCTTACACGAAAATTAACTCCAGATGGATTAAAGACTTAAACATAAGACCTAACACCATAAAAACCCTAGAAGAAAATCTAGGCAAAACCATTCAGGACGTAGGTGTAGGCAAGGACTTCATGACCAAAACACCAAAAGCATTGACAACAAAAGCCAAAATAGACAAATGGGACCTAATCAAACTCCAC
>NW_022437040.1:4838517-4841474 GCF_009761245.1 Sapajus apella | reverse complement strand
CATTAGAGTGAATCGGCAACCAACAGAGTGGGAAAAAATTTTTGCAGTTTACCCATCTGACAAAGGGCTGATATCCAAAATTTACAAAGAACTAAAGCAGATTTACAAGAAAAAAACTAACAACCCCATTCAAAAGTGGGCAAAGGATATGAACAGACACTTTACAAAAGAAGACATACGTGAGGCCAACAAACATATGAAAAAATGCTCATCATCACTGGTCATCAGAGAAATGCAAATGAAAACTACATTGAGATAGCATCTCACGCCGGTAAGAATGGCGAACATTAAAAAATCTGGAGACAGCAGATGCTGGAGAGGATGTGGAGAAATAGGAACACTTTTGCACTGTTGGTGGGAGTGTAAATTAGTTCAACCATTGTGGAAGACAGTGTGGCAATTCCTCAAGGACATAGAAATAGAAATTCCATTTGACCCAGCAATCCCCCTACTGGGTGTATATCCAAAGGATTACAAATCGTTCTACTATAAGGACACGTGTACACGAATGTTCATTGCAGCACTGTTTACAATAGCAAGGACCTGGAACCAACCCAAATGCCCATCGACGATAGACTGGATAGGGAAAATGTGGCACATATACACCATGGAATATTATGCAGCCATCAAAAACGATGAGTTTGGGTCCTTTGTGGGGACATGGATGAACCTGGAAACCATCATTCTCAGCAAACTGACAGAGGAGCAGAAGATCAAACACCGCATGTTCTCACTCATAGGCGGGTGTTGAACGATGAGAGCACATGGACACAGGGAGGGGAGCACTACACACTGGGGTCAGTTGGGGGGAAATAGGGGAGGGACGGTGGGGGGTGGGAAGCTGGGGAGAGATAGCAAGGGGAGAAATGCCAGATGTAGGTGATGGGGAGGAAGGCAGCAAATCACACTGCCACGTGTGTTCCTATGCAACAATTTTGCATGTTCTTCACATGTACCCCAAAACCTAAAATGCAATAAAATAAATAAATGGGGGAAAAAAATCTGGAGACAACAGATCCTGGAGAGGATGTGGAGAAATAGGAACACTTACACTGTTGGTGGGAGTGTAAATTAGTTAAACCATTGTGGAAGACAGTGTGGCGATTCCTCAAGGACCTGGAAATAGAAATTCCATTTGACACCACAATCTCATTACTAGGTATATACCCAAAGGACTATAAATCGTTCTATTGTAAGGACACATGCACATGAATGTTCACTGGGGCACTATTTACAATAGCAAAGACTTGGAACCAACCCAAATGCCCATCAATGATAGACTGGACAGGGAAAATATGGCACATATACACCATGGAGTACTATACAGCCATAAAAAAACGACAAGTTCATGTCCTTTGTAGGGACATGGATGAACCTGGAAATCGTCATTCTCAGCAAACTGACACAAGAACAGAAAATCAAACACTGCATGTTCTCACTCATAGGCGGGTGTTGAACAACGGGAACACATGGACACAGGGAAGGGAGCATCACACACTGGGGTCTGTTGGGAGGAACTAGGGGAGGGACAGTGGGGGGTGGAGAGTTGGGAAAGGATAACATGGGGAGAAATGCCAGATATAGGTGATGGGGAGGAAGGCAGTAAACCACATTGTCATGTATGTACCCATGCAACAATATTCCATGTTCTTCACATGTACCCCAAAGCCTAAAACGCAGAAGAAAATGTGTATTAAACGACTTTAAAGTGACAAGGCAAGTGTAAGAAAATATACTTGTGAGACTGTTCATTGCAGCATTGTTTAATAATAATAAAACTAGAAACAGCCTGAAGATTCAAAAATAAGGTTTTGTTTAAACATATAATGGCATGTAACTATAATGGAATATTTTATAACCAGTAGCTTATCATTGATTCAAAGAAAGATATTTACAGTATATACTTAAAAGTTAAATAGAAATGTACTAAACACACACAGATATATATATATATATGTGTATATATATATATATATATATATATATAATATAAACTCATTCAAAGATAAAAATCTCTATCAGTGGGAAAAAATTTGGAGCAAAATGTTATCTCTCAGTATACCGGGTATTAGGTGATTTTAAATAGTTCTTTTTGGAATTTCCAATGAAAATAAAAAAAATTCTGTATAACAAAAAGGAAAAATGTTTTGCATATGTTTATTCATTTTGAAGTCCTAACAATTTCATAAAGTAGGACAAATTGTTCCCATTATAAAGATGGGGAAAACGGATGTGTGCAGAAATGGCGACTTCCTCCCAGGCTGCAGAGTTTGTGAGTAACCTGGCCCACTTCCGCTGACCCTCACTCTAGTTTCTTTTCACTACAAGACCTCGGTTCACTTGGCCCCAGGTATCACCTGGCACCATTCAGATGCCCAGTTTTGATAACATTTGGTAATTTAACAAGTCTCTCTTTCACCCAATACCAACTTATCAGGAGTTGCACATGTGAAAAGCACTGTGGGCATCTAAACCATAGTTCCTGTTTCATGGAATTCTCCAGTTCTCATAATGGGAGATTCCCAATTTAAGAAACAGCAAAAATTTATAACTTTACTAATAGGTTATTTGTTTAGATCAGGGAATATACATTATTTTCCATAGAAATGTTACGCATGATGTAAAATCCACATATGTATTAATACTTTTTTTTCCAGTATCAAATGGTGCTGTGAAAATATGGAAGTCACCAATATCAAAATGGAGTCGCTTATGTCAAACTCCAAGTAAAAGGAACTGGCAGGCTACGAAGGAAGTAGGCAAGGAATTCCCCAAAACCAAAGTATTGCCGACAAGCTGCTGGCCTGACACGCCTGTCTCTAGCCATATGCCAAGGCCACCCACTGACTGAGTTCTGTTTCAAAACAGCTCATGTCCACCTCCCCTCTTGGTCATATATACATATATATATAAATATATATGTATATGTATATATGTGTATATATATGTGTATGTAT
>NW_022437040.1:4777928-4838417 GCF_009761245.1 Sapajus apella | reverse complement strand
TATATATATAAAAATATAAAAAATATATAACTATATATAATATATAATATATATAAAAATATAATATATAAATATATACAATATAATATATAATATATAAATATAATATGTATATTTATAATATATAATATATAAATATAATATGTATATTTATAATATATAATATATAAATATATAATATATAAAAATATATAATATATAATATATATATAATATATAAAAAATATATAAAATACATAAATATATATATATAAATATATATATATATTTTTGAGATGGAGTCTCACGCTGTTGCCCAGGCTGGAGTGCAATGGTGCCATCTGGGTTCACTGCAACCTCCGCCTCCCAGGTTCAAGTGATTCTCTTGCCTCAGCCTCCCAAGTAGGTGGGATTATAGGTATACACCCAAATTAGCTGGCCATGCCCAGCTAATCTTTTGTAACTTTAGTAGAGATGGGGTTTCACCAGGTTGGCTAGGCTGGTCTTGAACTCTCGACCTTGTGATCCATCTGACTTAGACTCCCAAAATGCTGGAATTACAGGTGTGAGCCACCGCGCCTGGCCCCCTCTTGGTCTTTTAAAGTCTCCCCTTCACTCTGCCTCTTTGGATGCACCTGTGATCCATCAAAGCACATGGACCCTGACTGCAGTCCTACTCTTCCCAAATAAGCTCTATGCTTTGGAAAATTGGTCTGTCACTCATTTTAAGTTGATGAAACCAACCGCCATGGATTTGCCATAATCTGTGAGGAAATGCCCCCAGCCTACCAGGTGGAGTTCTAGGGGCAGCACCCTAGGGCAGCCATGGCAGTGGAGTCAGGCCCTTCCTTCCTTCCTACTGAGCTGTGCAGTCAGGCCCTTCCCCTGGCTCTAGGTCACTCCTGGGGACCCAAGAACAGTGGGAAGGAAGGGAGACCCCAGGGAACCAGGTGTGACTGGAGAGGTCTGCATGCGTGCGTGGAAATGAAGAAGACAAGGAGAAGAAAAGGAATGTGTGAAACTCATGGCCATCAGTGAGGAAATCTGAAGGTCTGGACAGCCCATGGCTCTAACCTCCAACCTATACTGAGCCTGGGTGGTCCCAGACACCGATTCCTTTAATGTCCCTCTGCTGAGGAGTATGACCCCCAGGGTGGGCCCAGCCACTTGCCACTGGCTGGAACATGGATGTGGTGGTGTCGAATCACCTTGGCAGTGACCTTGGTGATGGCTTTGGGTATGCCCTCGACTGCCTGATCCTGGTCTCTGACATGGGAGGGATGTCCACTGTCTTCTTTTGGCCACTGTTGCTTAGGAGACCTATGACAGCAGTAAACTTGTAGGCTAATGAATACCACACCGCATAAGACTAATGAGAAGCAGATAAGACTAACTGAAAACATGTTCTGGAAGGTAAGAAATGACTGTGATAGTAAAATACAGTCATTATACTCTAAAAAGCCCTTCCCCTCCTTCCCCTCCCTGCCTCCCCTACCTCCAGCCAGTTCTCCCTGTTCTTCTCCCAGGCAAAAGTGGGATGAAGAGTGGTAACCAAATGGGGCACCGGGCTTCAGAGTCCTGTCCCAGCCCCACAGCTGACAGCATGAAACAACCCCAAACCATCTTCCGGGTACAACGCTTTCCTGAGGTTTGAAAATTTGAAATTCAAATATGTTCTCTGGGTAAGAACCCTGGGAGAGAAAGCAGAAGGAAAAACAGCCAGAGCATCTCCTCCATCTGTATGTGCTTGTGAGCTGCAAGAGGAAGGAGAGCCCTGGAGGCACCACCTTCCCTACTAGTAACAAAACCAAACCTACAGGATGTTTGGGAGAATACCCTTCCCCATCCCAGTCCTCAGTCTCCCAAGCCTGGGGCTCAGAGCAGCCTGAGCTCTGGTGAGGCTGACGCTGGAACAACCTGACAAGCATCAGGGACAGCAAGATGGGGCACAGTGGGGGTATTGTGGCGTGGCTGGTGGGAGACGCAGAAGAGGGGGTTTGACTACTGTCGTTGGTTTCATACTGTGAGCGTTTGTTGAATGCTTGCAGGGACATTGGTGATGCTTTTTGCTATTTCTCATTTTGTTTTTTAAAATAAAATTTCATTTTCTTCTAAAAGTACTGAAACCAATAAGCCATTTTGTTAATCTATACCTCAGTTTACCGCTTAATAAATGAGGAGGAAAATTAACAAAATCCAATGTTTATTTAAAGGGCTTTCACGTTCCTTCTCTCCATTTTAATGCCGCCATCTTGTGACATATCCAAGTTTATCTCTTGTCCTTACTTTACAGATGTGGAAATGGGCTCAGAGAAGTGAAGACATTTGTCCAAGGCTGCACAGCTTGTCCCAGCCCAGTGGGAATGGGAACTCGGGTGTCGTAGAAGCTAACTTGAGGACACTGCACTGCACAGGTCCCCTTCCTTTCTTGGGGTCTATTCTGAAAGCATACACAGGTCTTTGATCTCCTATAAGGTAAGTGCTATTCTGTATGTTTTTTTTTTTCTTTTTTCTGAGATGGAGTCTCACTCTGTTGCTCAGACTGCAGTGCAGTGGTACAATCTTGGCTTACCACAACCTCCACCTTCCAGGTTCAAGAGATTCTCCTGCCTCAGCCTCCCGAGTAGCTGGGACTACAGGCGTGTGCCACCACGCCCAGCTAATTTTTTGAATTTTTAGTAGAAACGAGGTTTCACTGTGTTAGCCAGGATGGTCTTGATCTCCTGACCTTGAGATCTGCCCTCCTCGGCCTCCCAAAGTGTTGGGATTACAGGTGTGAGCCACCATGCCCAGCCTGTTCTGTGAGTATTTTTAATGGCACCTGGCTGAGTTGATTATGCTGAGATCTTTGTTAGGAGACCTTTGGCTCCCACTGAGCTCTCTTTGCTGGTCCTTGCTGCAGAGACATGATGATTGACAGGTCTTATCCATCTGACACTTCTCTGAGGCTCTCAAAGACACTTTCACCTCAGTTGCTCCAAGAAAGGAAGCCACACGTCTTGACTTTGATATTTGCCAACTCAGGGCTAGGGAGGGCAAGCTAACTTTTCTCTTTTCTGGTTCCTCTTCCACAGCACCCCCCTTCCCTGTACTTCCTCCTCTGAGGCCTCTGCAGTTTAGTGCTTCCTCGCTGTGGATACTTTGGAAATAAAAGGCAAATGGCATGAAAAGAACATCTGGCCTCCCGCAAAACAGGAAGGAAAATAAGGAGGGAGGGGAATTGCTCTCTCTGGGATGAATTTGCTCACTGCCTCCAGGAGCAGGGAGAGCGGGGCCAAGGCTCCTGCTGGCTTCCCCAAGGATGCGCCTTCTGTTCCTGCTGAAACACCCCTCATCGTGCCTCACTGCATGGGTTCGGAAACAGGAGTGGCTGCTCTAGGGGAGGCCCACAGTGCTATGTTCCAGTGGTCCAACCCCCAGCGCGCCAGGACTGGAGCCTGGAGGTGGCGGTTGAACTTGGAGGCGGCATTGTCAGGAGAGGGGTATGCAAGCCTGGGCCAACCTGTCCATAACCAATTCCAGGTCTTCCCTCTCTGGGCCTCGGGGAAGCTAAAGAAGCCAGGCTGCTTTTGGATTGGAGGCATTCTAGACAGGAATGACCTCTTAGCAGAGAGACAGGAAACATTTTACAGAAGTTGTTCCACTGGGAAATGTCAAGACAAAAGCTGCATTTCACATCTATCACAGGCATGGCTAGGCTTGAAGGACATGGGGAAAAGCTTTTTAAAACCAAGATACTCCTCCCTGGTTCTTCCTGCCTTCAGAACATCCAGCCAGCACTAAGATAATGGGGGTCTGTCCTTGCTTAGCTGTGACATCACACTGATGTCACCAAGGTGACACAGGTCTGAGGGAGTCGTCCTGGTACCAGCTAGTCATGGACTCTGGAGAGTCGGAGTTGGAATAAGACTGAATCTCCTAGCTCAGATTTTAGGCTGTCAACTTTTACCTATTTCCAAACTACCTAGAAAGGAAGTTTGTTTAAATTTGTTTTGGATAATTGAAAATGATGTGACAAAGTATTAAGTGGTGGTTCTCTGGCACAAGGGTAGACCACGGTGACTGTAACCCCTGGAGCCCTACTTTCCTTTCTGTTGGCGCTAACACTCTGCCTCTTTTCATCTATTTTCAGGACTCAGTGGATTGGAGACTGTATCTGAGAACTTGGAGGATGCTGACTTTTCTAAATTTACCCACGTTGACCCTTTAGAGCAGAGGTCCCCAGCCCCCAGGCTATGGACCAGTAATGGTCCTACTGGTCCAGCAGGAGGTGAGTGGCAGGTGAGCATGCATTCCTGCCTGAGCCCCGCCTCCCCGCCTCCTGTCATATCAGCGGCAGCATTAGATTTCCATAGGAGTGAAAACCCTATCATGAACTGTGCAAGCAAGAGATCTAGGCTGCACATTCCTTATAAGAGTCTCATGCCTGACGTTCTGTCACTGTCTCCCATCACCCCCAGATGGGACCATCTAGTTGCAGGAAAACAAGCTCAGGGCTCCCACTGATTCTACACGATGGTGAGTTGTAGAATTATTTCATTATATAGTACAATGTAATAATAGAGTGTGCAATAAACGTAATGTGCTTCAATCATCCCGAAACCATTCCTCCACCCCAGTCTGTGGAAAAATAGCCTTCTACAAAACTGGTCCCTGGTGCTGAAAAGGTTGGGGATCGTTGCTTTCGAGAACTCATTAGCACAGCACTCTGCATCACAAATTGCATAAAATTTCTTGCTTGAGAAGACTGTGAACACTCAGTTGTGCATTTAGCAATGCCTCTTTTTTTTTTTTTTTTTTTTTGAGACAGAGTCCCACGCTGTCTCCCAGGCTGGAGTACAACGGTGTAATCTTGGCTCACTGCAACCTCCGACTCCCGGGTTCAAATGATTCTCTTGCCTCAGCCTCCCGAGCAGCTGGGATTACAGGTGCCCGCCACTGCCTGGCTAATTTTTCTGTATTTTTAGTAGAGACGGCATTTCGTCATGTTGCACAGCCTGTTAGGTGATCACAGGTGTGAGCCACTGTACCCGGTCCCCTCCTTCTTTTTAAAATATAGTTCTAATTGGTTAAAAGTTCTTTCCTGCACTGAAATTTACCTCCTTGGATAGAATTTCTCCCACTGGTCCTGATTCTGCCCTGTGGCTACTCTGAATAAGTGGAACTGATGTCCTGCCTCTGCCACAGGAAAGCCTTTCAGCTCATTAGGGGTGGTCAACACACTCTTCTGCCTGTTCTTATTGACAATAAATCATACTATATTCCTTTAGTTATCTTCTGTTTGTCAGAGTTTCTAGACCTATGGTCTTGATCATCTTTGCAAAGGCACATGAAGTTTGTCAGTTTGCATTTTGTAGTAGTTCCTGTTGCCAAGATATTTAGTCTACATTTAATAACCTTTTTATTGTGGTAAAATACATACAATATAAAATTTGTCCAGGTGATAAATTTTATGCCTCTAATCCCAGCACTTTGGGAGGCTGAGGCGGGTGGATCACGAGGTCAGGAGATCGAGACCCTCCTGGCCAACATGGTGAAACCCCATCTCTACTAAAAATACAAAAATTACCCAGGTGTGGTGGCACATGCCTGTGGTCCCAGCTACTTGGGAGGCTGGGGAAGAAGAATTGCTTGAACTCAGAAAGCGGAGGTTGCAGTGAGCCAAGAGTGGTATGAAACCTCACCACCATCCATCTCTGGAACTATTTTATCTTCTCAAACTCAAAGTCTGTCCCCATTCCTCCCACTCCCCAGCCCCTGATAACTGCTCGTCTACTTCCTGTGCCTATACATTTGATTACTTTAGGAAACTCATGTAAGTGGAATCTTAGAATATTTGTTCTTTGTGTCTGGATTATCTAACTTAGCATCGTATTTTTAAAGTTCACCCATGTTGTAGCAGGTGTCAGAAAGTTTTACTTTTTATTTTTATTATATTTTTGAGACGGAATTTTGCTTTTCTTGCCCAAGCTGGAGTGCAATGGCATGATCTCAACTAGCTGAAGTCTCTGCCTCCTGGGTGTGAGTGCTTCTCCTTTCTCAGCCTCCTGAGTAGCTGGGATTACAGGAAACCACCACTATGCCCAGCTAATTTTTGTATTTTTAGTAGAGATGGGGTTTCACTATATTGGACAGGCTGGTCTTGAACTCCTGACCTCAGGTGATCCACCCACCTCAGCCTCCCAAAGTGCTGGGATTACAGGCATAAGCCACCGTGCCCGGCCAAGTTTCATTTCTTTTAAAGGATGAGTGATATTCCCTTGTATGAATACGCCCCATTTTGTTTGTTTGTTCCTCTGCTGATGAACATTTGGGCTGTTTCTGGTTTTTGGCCATGGTGAATAGTGCTGCCATGGACTTTGGTGTACAAGTATCTGAGTCCTCATTTTCAATTCTTTTGAGAATACCCAGGAATGGAATTCCTAGATCATGTGGTAACTCTGTTTAACTTTTTGAGGGATCACCATACTGCTTTCCACAAAGCCTGTACCATTTCACATGCCCAACAGCAACTCATGAAGGCCCCGCATCTCCACAGCCTCACCAACCCCTTCTTCCCTTTTTTTGGTAATAGCCATCCTAACAGGTGTGACACAGAGCTCATTGATTTGCGTTGCATTTCCCTGATGAGGAAGGATGTTGGGCATGTTTTCATGTGTCTCAATATGATATGGTTATAATGCATATGCAGAATAATCAGTATTTCCAGATACTATCTGATCAACAGAAGATAAAAGTTCTAGATCCACTGAAGGTCCATCAGTGCAGACCATGAATGAATTGACTCTCTTGCAGAAGCTACCTTCTCCTGTCAACTCAGATAGAAATGTCAATTAACTAAAATCCCTGCGTCCTGTTCATCATAATGTTCTAAAGTCATATTTTCCCCACCTGGCCCTGGACCAGTTAAGCTGTTGAAACTACATAAAGGCTTTTGCCAAAGTCAGATCTGAATTTTTGCCTTGGTCTAGCTTTTCGGTCTACGTTACGTGATCATTTTGATTCTGCAGTCTACCAGCCCTTTGAGTTTTGTGTGGTCTGCTATAAATTTGGCCTGATTTCTAAATCGTCACCAAGAACGTTTATTTATAGAAATGCTGATGACTAGGGCAGAATCCAGAACCAAATTGTATGACCTGCCTCTAAAGGCCCCCTTTTCCTGGATCTGAAGGAACTGTTGCCCCCTAGGTGCCCGCTGGGTATTTTTCACGTTTCTAATAGGAGTGTTATGAGTCATTTTGTTAAATATCTCATTGAAATAAAAATGTTCTCTCACTGGTCTAATAATTCATTAGTCTGATGACTCTACAAAAATGGAAATTAGGTGAATTTGGCATGAATTTAGTAAGTCCATGTTGAGTCCTACTGGTTATTACTTTTATTTTTTTAAACAGCTAAACAGAAATTCTCCTGCTATAATTCAAGCCCATTTCTCTGAGTGAAGACTTTAAAATTGTTAGATAGCATTCTCTTTGCATTGATTCTTACTGATGCTGCATATTAAAGCCACCTCCAAGCCTCCTGTTTGAAGTCATATCTACTCTTTACTCTCTCTAAAAAATATTCATATGCACATTTCAAATGATTTTTTTTTCTTTTCTGTGGAGAACATCTGATCTTTGTGTGATGGGATTAAAATGCTGAGCCCAAAGCAATTCTGTGCTATGTAAGTTTAAGGTCAAGGAAAGCAATCATACCTTCTCAATGCATTACTTGACTGTCAGAGGCAGGATCCTGGGTTGCACACATGGACCCCAGCTCTAACTGTGTGGCCAGTTCTTGTGTTTTCACTAAGAGCGACTAGGCCAATATAAAGCTCAATGAGGAACAGAGTAAATGTAGGGAAACTGCTTACCCTCTGCGGGATTCAGCTTCTTTGCCTATAAAATGAGGGCATGGAGATTACTCTCTCCAGTCTATTTTCAGCCCAATACCCTGGAGTGGTGCTGACCTGCCAGGCTTAGTAGCTGCACCCACCACTGTGCTCAGGCAAGTGCATTTGCAGATAGAAGCCTGCTCTCTTGGAGAAGTATCCTTGCATTCCAATGTCATGGGAAGAACATATAAGTCCTCTCTTCAGTAACAACCTGCATACAATAAATTCTCATTAAGCATGGATTTTAGGCAAGGGCTGGTGGAAGAACATGAACTTCATCCTTGAAATACTTGCATTTTAGCAGAAGCAATAAAACACGAACGCAACAGCATTGATAGAAACCATAGACTTTAACAACCTGTAACACAGCATCCACAGCTCAGAGTGAATGGTTCTGTCTCGGGGACAGCATCAGACTTGCGCGTAGTTCGACTGGATTGCCAAGTGTCCGTCACCCCCCATGTCTCAGTGTTAGATTCTAGCACCCAGGGGTACATCCTGGGCCATCAGAAGATCAGCTTGACATTGAATTTGATGTTACAATGTCTCTTGCCTGCTTTGTGCTTCTAACTCATTACCTAAAAAGAGCGAAGGTGACAAAAGCTACCTACATCCCAGCTTTCTTAAGTACTGCTAGGAATATGCCGGGAAAAGAGAGTTGCAAAGTCAAGGTCACATTCTTTTCATTACATTCAATTAAAAAGTAATATAAAGGGTTTCTTTTTCTGCTTCTGTTCAGGAGGCCTCAAAGCAAGAGGGAATCCCCACTGCCAATGTGTCCTTTCCCTACACAGAGTCCTTCCACAGGGCTCTGAGAAAGTCACAGGCTGGAAGTCACTATTTTGGTGGAGCCTGCGGGCGGGCCCTGCCCTCCCCGGAGACCTCAGCCCTTTAAAGCCTGGTAGGGAGGCAGGGGCTCCTCACTGCTGTCCTTTGAAGTTGCGTTCGTTAGCCCAGCAGTTCCTGTATTTCTGTGTGCTCAGTAATTGGTGAGCACACATCCTGCCACGTTTACTTTTAAAAAGAAAGGAAGACAAAGTCACACAGGTGGAGACCAGGGATCTGAAAACAAAATACGCAGGCCTGGTGGCGCAGCGCAGGCTTCCCCTAGCTTTTGGCTGAGCCCCACCTGGCCTCTCTCAATCTCCGGACAGAGGAAAACAAAAACAAAAGCAAAAACGCAACCCCATGGGGAAAGGGGGCGCTGGGGAGAAAAGAAGGGACGAAAAAGTCAGAAATGTGTCTGTCATGACTAAAGTAACCACATCCATTGTCAGAAGAAGAGTTCAGGCATCACTTTAAAGCCAATAGCAGCTTCTGTCATCCTTACCAATTAGAGAGAAGCTAACCGCTATTTTGTGGTTACCTAAGGAAAGCAAACACACACCTCCAGACGCTAAAACGCTGTTCTCGATGATCAAACACACACCCCACTCACACAGCAGGTTGCTGACAAGACCCATGGGGCTATTCTCCAGAGGAGCTGAATTGCAGGTGCTGGGAGGAATCCCAGCCTGGGGACAAGGACTGGGGAGTCGGCCATACTCCTTCCACGAATGTCCTGCCACTCTGCCACTCCTGCTCCCCACAGATCCTTTCTGGCTGGGACGACGTGCTTAGTTTTGCTGACGTCTGAGCAGGCAGCTATCAGGACCGAAACAGCAGAAGGAGCCAGTCCTTCCTGTTGTGAAAAGACACGATCTCCAGCCCCACGACACTGAGAGGGCCATCTCTTTCTCAGATGGTGTGCATACTTCTTCAAAACAGGTTACCACGGCCCTTTTCCCCTCAGTGAGGTCAAGTTCATCACATCATGTTACTATAGTACCTTTACAGTCTTTTGAGAAGCTCTCAGGAAACATGTTCGGGGACAACGATGTTGGAAGAATGAAAGGATTGTGTAGAATATTCATGGGAATTTTACCAGTGGGGAAAAGCAGTGTGAAAGAAGTTAAACTGCTTGTGAGTCACAGCGTTGAGATTGATTCCCGCCAACTGACATTCATCCTGGAAAGGATGGTTTGTGGATGGCTTCATGTTTCCACCAAAATCAATGTCGTTCAAGGTTTTTTTCATTGGGCAGATTTGTCTGCTCAATGACCTGTTCACACTCTAAAATAAAGAACGAATTTGGCCATTCTAATAACACAATGACCACAGAATATATTGTCAACAGCAAAGAGAAACACTATGATTAACTCCACAATGATTAACTCTGACTTAGGTCAAGGACACTGACATATTGAGATGACTGGAAACTGGGTTTGCATTTGTGGCTTCAATTCATTCACCTGCCCTCAGAATCTGAATTTGTCTGATGAGTGTTTAGCCTCCTCTCTCACCTAAGCAGTTGGAGATCTCACCTCACAATGTCTTAAGTCAACTTTTTCTCTTCCTGCGTGACAAAGTCTGCTATTCCCCCCCCACCTTTAAAAAAATTTTTTTTAATCTATACAGGAAAAACAGTGGGAAAATATGAATGAAACATTATTTTTATAATACTGGGGCTCTGGGAATTGATTTTAATTTGCTAAATAAGAAGATTATCCAATTCAGTTAAAAATAATATTAATTACTGGGCTGGGTGCAGTGGCTCATGCTTGTAATCCCAGCACTTTGGGAGGCCAAGCTGGGCAAATCACAAGGTCAGGAGTTCAAGATGAGCCTGACCAACATGGTGAAACCTCGTCTCTACTAAAAATACAAAAAATTAGCTGGGCATGGTGGTGAGCACCTGTGGTCCCAGCAACTTGAGAGGTTGAGGAAGGAGAATTGCTTGAACCCAGAAGGCGGAGGTTGCACTGAGCCACGATCGCACCACTGCACTCCAGCCTGGTGACAGAGTGAGACTCCATCTCAAAAAAAAAAAAAAAAAAAATTAATTACTGAGCACTTACAAATGTGTGACCTAAAGAACCATGGGCATGAGAAAGGCATTTTTCTTGTCCATGGTCCTCATGAAACTTCTAATTTAGAAAGGGAAGAGAAGGAGACTAAATTAATTTCTATCATGGCTCCAAGCACTGCGCTGAGCATTGTCTGTTGCTTTTCCTGATTTCATTAAATCCTTACAACAACCTTTGAAAAATGGCCTACTGATCTGATTTTACAGAAGAGGCAATGGAAGCTTTCAACAGTTAAACTGGGATATTCTTGAGGCCAGAAAATGAAGGACATGCTGATAACTGCTACAACATGGAGGAACTTTGGGGAGGCTATGCTCAGTAAAAGAAGCCAGACACCCAGGGACAAGTGCTGAACGATTCCACTTAAATGAGGTCCCTAAAGGAGCCAGATTCACAGACACCAAGAGTAGAATGGTGGCTACTGGAAACTTTGGAAGAGGGGGAAATAGGGAATTCAAGTTTAATGGGGAAACAGTCTCAGTTTGGGATGATGAAAACATTCTGGAGATGTGTGGTGCCGATGGTTGCATAATACTGTGAATGTTTTCATGTCCCTGAAGTATACACTTAAAGATGGTTCAGGCCAACCGTGGTGGCTCACACCTGCAATCTCAGCACTGTGGGAGGCTGAGGCAGGCGGATCACCAGGTCAGCAGTTTGAGACCAGCCTGGCCAACATGGTGAAACTATTAAAAATACAAAAATTAGCCTGGTGTGGTGGCATGTGGCTATAATCCCAGCTACCTGGGAGGCTGAGGGAGGAGAATCCCTTGAACCTGGGAGATGGAGGTTGCACTGAGCTGAGATCGTGCCACTGCACTCCAGCCTGGGGGACAGAGCAAAACTCTGCCCCAGGAGATAAAAGCGGTTCACATGGTAAATTTTGTGTTATGCATGTTTTAGCATAACAAAAAGTTCAAGTAAATTGTCCAAGGACCTACAGCTAGCAAGCGGGACAGTAGGGAGCGGAGCTCAGAGTGTCTAACAGCAAATGCAATGTGTTACTCATGATGGTGTATAGGCCCTCAGATTTATTATTTTTGTTACCTGCCTCCTGTTTTTTTTTTTTTTTTAATTTATCAATTAATCGTAAGCATCTTAAAAAGGGCAGTAAAAATGGGGGTGCCAGTGGGATCAGGGTAGGGGAGTCAGGACTGCCCCACTCCACATGCCATTCTGGTTTAGGGTAAAAGTGCTCCTTGGGATAGAGCAAGATGAGGTTGCAGAGGAAAGGAGATTTCAGTGCGGTGCCAGGAATATACACAAAGCATAGCCATGTGGAAGCTACAGTAGCTCAAAGAAGATGTTACAAAGATGTTACACTTAATTCTTAATGCATCCAGCTCAGCTACAGTGAAAGATCACATTGATCCATGCACAATCCATTTATCCATCCATTCACCAGTCTTATTGTGTGACAGCCATATGCCAAAGCTCTGAAGCAGACATGCATAAGCCATGATGTGTTATTATGGCCTCTTCCAAGGGCTTATATTCTAATGAGAGAGAGCGAATAGCTCTGAAAACTTAAGAAGCAGTACATGGGGCCATATGAGTAATGGACATCTAGTTGTACACAAAGTCAGTGTCCTGGGTCCTTAAGGCAAGAGGAATGCAAATGCTCTGAGTTGGCCCCGACTGTGTCATGGAGAAAGCAGAATGGCGTTGGGCATCCTGCAATGGGATTCTTTAGAGTTCCCTTGGGTAGAATTTGGGTAGTTGGGGAGGAAATAGAGGACACTCTGGAAGGGCAGAATGCTTCATATGAGCCAACGTCAAAGACTGGACTAAAGCCTGGGCAAGATACTCACTTGGGAAATTCAGAAACAGTCAACTCATTTTAATGATAACTGGAGTGAGGGCAGGGAATCAGAAAATCCCCAGGTCATATAAAGTTTTGTTATAGCGACTATTAGGTTGGTGCAAAAGTAATTGCCATTGAAAGTAATGACAAAAACTGCAATTACATAGCTTTTCTTATCATGGTAAAAAGCACATAACATGAATTCACGATCTTAATCATTTTCAATGTGTAGTTCAGCAGTGTTCTGTATATTCACATCATTGGGTACACATCTCCAGAACTTTTGCATCTTGCAAGTCTGAAATTCTGCACCCATTAAGCAATGACTCCCCGTTCTAACCCCTGCAATCACTGTTCTACTTCCTGTTTCTATGAACTTGACTGAGATACTTCACATACAATATCTGTTTTGTTTTTAATATCTGGCTTATTTCACCTAATTTCCTGAGAGTTCATCCACATAACAGCATGTGAAGGAATTTCTTTCTTTTTTAAGGCAAATATTCTAATATCCTATTGCACTTTTTTTTGAGATGGAGTCTTGCTCTGTCACCCAGCCTGGAGTGTGACTCACTGCAGCCTCCACCTCCTCGGTTCAAACTATTCTTATGCCTCAGCCACCTGAGTAACTGGGATTACAGGCATGTGCTACCATGCCTGGCTAATTTTTATATTTTTAGTAGAAATGGGGTTTTGCCATATTGGCCAGTCTGGTCTTCAGCTCCTGGCCTCAGGTGATTGGCCAGCCTTGGCCTCCCGAAGTGCTGGGATCAGAGGCGTCAGCCACCGCGCTGAACTTCCACTGCATGTTTTTACTATGTTTTGTTCTTCCATTCTTCTGTCAACGGCTATGTGGGTCGTCTCAACCTCTTGGCTATGGAGAATACTGCTGCTAATGAATGTGGGTGTGTAAATAGCTCTTTAAGACCCTGCTTTCAATTTCTTTGGATATATACTCAGGGTAGAATTGTTGGATCAGGTAGTTGTTCTAAGTGTTTGAGGAACCGCCGTGCTGATTCCCATGGCAGCTATACCATTTTACATTTCCAGCAACAGTGCAAAAGGGCTCCACTTCTCCATATCTTCACCAATACTTGTTATTTTCTGTTTTGTTTTTTGTTTTTTTCTTGACAGTAGCCATCCTTATGGGTTTGAGGCAGTTATCTCCTTTGATTTGCATTTCTCCAATGGGATTGTAATTTGTATTTTTTCCCTTTTAAAACTATAAGTTATGGGATACATGTGCAAAATGTGGTTTGTTACATAGATTTACATGTGCCATGGTGTAAACCTATGGTGTATTTCTCCTAATGCTATCCCTCCCCTACTCCTCACCCCTCAACAGGCCCTGGTATGTGATGTTACCCTGTGTCCATGTGTTCTTAGTTTTCAACTCCCACTTATGAGTGAGAACATGCAGTGTTTGGTTTTCTGTTTCTGTGTTAGTTTGCTGAGAATGATAGTTTCCAGCTTCATCCATGTCCCTGCAAAAGACATGAACTCATCCTTTTATATGGCTGCATCGTATTCCATGGTGTATATGTGCCACATTTTCTTTATCCTGTCTATCATTGATAGGCATTTGGGTTGGTTCCAAGTCTTTGCTATTGTGAACAGTGCTGCAAAAAACATATGCATGTATGTGTCTTTATAGTAGAATGATTTATAATTCTTTGGGTATATACACAGTAATGGGATTGCTGAGTCAAATAGTATTTCTGGTTCTAGATCCTTGAGGAATCACCACACTGTCTTCCACAATGGTTGAACTAATTTACACTTTCACCAACAGTGTAAAAGCGTTCCTATTTCTCCACATCCTCTGTAGCATCTGTTGTTTCCTGACTTTTTAATGATTGCCATTCCAACTGGCATGAGATGGTATTGTACTATGGTTTTGATTCTCATTTCTCTAATGACCAGTGATGATGAACTTTTTTCATATGTTTGTTGGCTGCATAAATGTCTTCTTTTGTAAAGTGTCTGTTCATATCCTTTGCCCACGCTTTGCTGGGGTTGTTTGTTTTTTTCTTGTAAATGTTTAAGCTCCTTGTAGATTCTGGATATTAGCTTTTTGTCAGATGGATTGCAAAATTTTTCTCCCATTCTGTAGGTTGCCTGTTCACTCTGATGATAGTTTCTTTTGCTGTGCAGAAGTTCTTTAATTAGATCCCATTTGTCAATTTTGGCTTTTGTTGCCATTGCTTTTAGTGTCTTAGTCATGAAATCTTTGCCCATGCCTATGTCCTGAATGGTATGGCCTAGGTTTTCTTCTAGGGTTTTTGTGGTTTTAGGTCCTATGCATTTAAATCTTCAATCCATCTTGAGTTAATTTTCTATAAGGTGTAAGGAAGGGGTCTAGTTTTAGTTTTCTGCATATGGCTAGGCAGTTTTCCCAGCACTATTTATTAAATAGAGAATCCTTTCCTCATTGCTTGTTTTTGTCATGTTTGTCAAAGATCAGATGGTTGTAGATGTGTGTTTATAATTTGTGTTTTCTTTTTTTTTTTTTTTTTTTGAGATGGAGTTTCGCTCTTGTTACCCAGCCTGGAGTGCAATGGCGCGATCTCGGCTCACCACAACCTCCGCCTCCTGGGTTCAGGCAATTCTCCTGCCTCAGCCTCCTTAGTAGCTGGGATTACAGGCACGTGCCACCATGCCCAGCTAATGTTTTGTATTTTTAGTAGAGACGGGGTTTCACCATGTTGACCAGGATTACCTCGATCTCTTGACCTCGTGATCCACCCGCCTCGGCCTCCCAAAGTGCTGGGATTACAGGCTTGAGCCACCGCGCCCGGCCTATAATTTGTGTTTTCTAATGGTTAGTAATGTTGAGCATCTTTGGGCATGTACCCAATAATGGGATTGCTGGGTCGAACAGTACCCTCTGTTGTTAGCTCTTTGAGGAATCACCACACTGCTTTCCACAATGGTTGAACTAATTTACTCTCCCACCAACAGCGTATAAGCATTCCCTTTTCTCCCCAACCTTGCCAGCACCTGTTATTCTTTGACTTTTTACTAATAGCCATTCTGACTGGTGTGAGATTGTAACTCTTGCATTTCTCTAATGATCAGTGATATTGAACTTTTTTTTCCATATGCTTGTTGGCTGTTTATCTTCCTTGAGGAAATGTCTACTCTTTTGCTCATTTTCTAATTTTTTGTGTGTATGTGTGGTTGTTGAGCTATATATTGATATTTATAGTTTTTCAAATGTATTATAAAGTATTTCAGACATACACAAATATAAAAATAACTTATTATACATGTTTTATATACCATATATTCCTAACATTCCACATGCAGCAGAATGTTTGAGTCCAGGAGTTGGAGGCTACAGTGAGCTGTAATTGCACCACTGCCCTCCAGCCTGGGCAACAAAGCAAGACCCTTTCTCAGAAAAGAAAAGGCAACACATAATATGAGCTACCTTGAAGCGGCAAATTCATAGAGACAGAGTCGAAGGGTGTGGACTGGGACTAAAAGGAGAGGGAAATGGAGAGTTAATGCTTATTGGGTACAGAGCTTCTGCTTGGGTGATGAAACGATTCTAGAAACAGTGCTGATGATTTCATGTCATGAATCTAATTAATGCCACTGCACTGTACACTTGAAGTGGTTAAAATGATAAATTTTATGTTATGTTTATTTTTACCACAATGAAAAACAATGAATTATGTAAGCATTTGATTTACTGCTGAATCTGCCAATCTCGGCTTTATTTCTTACCTTATTCCTGCACTGTTTCTTTTTCCACTTCCTAAATGGGCTGTCCCACATTTGCTCCCCTTATGTCTCCAAAACTGATTCTATCTGCCCTACCTCAGCAGATGAGCTTGTTAATGTTAAGGAAAACCTGGAAGCCACAAGATATAAGTGGCTTAACTTCCTTCCCTCTGGTTCAACTTGCCTCAGTCTCCATCTGTTCTTCCCTGAATGCCCCATGCATATATGAGCACAACCCTGCACACACCACCCCAGAATGGTACTTTTCTTTAACCCCACGTCATTTTTATGATTTCTGCCTCTCTCCCACTCCCGCTTACAAACACCCTCCTGTTTTCCATCCTCTAACAACTTCTGCTGTGACTTCTCCTGCAGCTATGGCCTTACCTCCCTTCCTTCACCAACAGGCTTCCTGAATCATATTTGCTTCCTCCCCTTCCATTCGCTCCTCTGCCCTCTGCCATATGGCTTCCTCTAGCCAGCACTCTGAGGATCTATCTTGCTCCCCACAAGAGCACTGATGACTTGGTTATTTCCAGATCCTTCAGCTGGAAATGGTCTTATTCCTCACCTAGAGACCTTCTTCCTTTTGTTCCAGAGACCATTCTCCATACCAAATATAATTCTGTATCATCAATCATATTTTAGTTCAATTTCTTGGTCTTATTCCTCGACACTGCACAGAACACTGTCAACTCCCTTCTTCTCCTTTGCCTCTTCTCTCAGCTCATGCTTCAGCTTATTCTATTGGTTTCACTTCTTTACCTAAATATTTTGGAATATATTTTGACTTTCCTGTCTTTTTTTTTTTTTTTTTTTTTTTAAATCAACCTTTCTGGTCAATCTCATCCATTTTGACAGCACCTATGATCCACTACATGGTGGTAACCTCAAAAATAATATTTTTCTTTAACTATACATTCACTTCCTTCAGTTCCCTTTATTTAACTCCATATTGGACCTCTCCAGGTGATGTTCCACCAGCCCCTCAACTGAAACAAACATGAATTCTACCTTTTCCAGTGTCTGTGCTTCTCCTTTCTCTCCCATCTTAATCAATGGAATTACCACCTGTTTAGTCTTCCAAGCTAGAAATATTGGAATCAACTGAGTTCTCCTTCATCTTCATCTCCTCCACCCATCTATGTAACAAGTCCCATGGATTTTTCTGGTTATTTTTGTTGCATTTGAACACTGGTCTTCAGCCTTTTAGCTCAAGAACTTCAGACATTTCTCTTAATAATTGCATGATTGCAATAGATGTTTAATTACTCATCCCCTTGGTCTTTCATGCTGCCCCTTCCTCCCCCACATGGACCACGTGAGCTGTCTTTTAAAAAATCTCTTCCTTGCTTGGAAACATGAAGCAGATTCTCTTTGCCTGAACTATAAAGTTCTGACTCATGACCCACACGACCTCCTTATTACAGACAAACTTCAAAATTTTAAGCAGATTCAATTGTGGCTAAAGATATATATTATGCAAGGCATTTATAAAAGATGTTTTGGTTTCTTAAAATGCATTCTTCTGAATAGCTTTGAAATTCTTTAAAAGAACCCTAAGAAAAACAATCTTCCCTTATACACCAGTAAAGATGTAAACAGACATACAGTACTGTTTTTTTTTAAAGGCCTAGTAAACACAAAGAGGAGTTATATACAGAAACCCACAGCTGATTTAATTTGCAAAACCACAGCGTTAGCTCAACTAAAGATGACATAGATAAAATGCAACCAGAAAACTGAGATAAAACATACAACAAATAACTTAAGCTGATGGTTTAGCAAGCAAACATCATGGGTATAACACGAAGATCCGAGACGTCATTTTGGTCCAGGAAACTCACTCCACAGAGTCCCTAGGAGCATCAGGTTTTTAGGAGAATCACAACATGCTGGAATATTGTCATCTATTCTTGCACGTGTGAGGACCTGGTCACTGTGATGCAGGAAGAGAAATAAGATTTTAAAGTTGAAGTTGAGGGGTCTAATTCCTTATTTTACTATTTTTATCTCTATGTTGGGAAGATTTTGGGGAAATTCTCAGAGTCAGTTTTTATCCTTAGGGTATAAGAGAAGGGGGCGATAAGAAACTTCATTTGGAACTTAACTAGGGCTATTGATTCTCCAGTGAGACATTTATGGAGTCCCAAGTGCATAGTCACACGCAGCGAGGCACATCCCTTCAGCGGTGACATGCACAGCAGTTAAAAGCAGGGCAGGAGGTGAGAGCTTTGCCCTGGGCTGGCTGCATGAGTGGGAATTAATTAGGCAATTCTTGAGGTTCTTTCTACTCATTGGCATGTCTGCTAACATTTCAGCAATAGGCAATAAAAAGTTAAGGCTTGAAAAAAAAGTTGCATATCCTCATTATGAATATAAATCATCACAGTCATTTTCCTTCTACTGTGTTCACTAGGAACAAATATTCATTAGTCACTGATTAAATGCTGAGAAAAGAACTAGCAAAGGAACCTCTGGGTAGTAAAAGAACTGGCTGGGGCAGACAACAGCTATGCATTGTTTGAGTCAGGGAAGGAGGGACATGCCTGTCTCTAGATCACCTAATGGCTCCTTTATATCTTTTTTTTTTTTTTTTTCTTGAGGCAAAGCCGCACTCTGCCACCCAGTCTGGAATGCAGTGGCACAACTTTGGCTCACTGTTACCTCCACCTCCTGGGTTCAAGCGATGCTCCTGCCTCAGACTCCTGAGTAGCTAGGATTACAGGCACCCATGACCACACCTGGCTAATTTTTGTATTTTTAGTAGAGATGGGATTTCACCAAATTGGCCAGGGTGGTCTCGAACTCCTGACCTCAGGTGATCTGCCTGTCTTGGCTTCCCAAAGTGCTGGGTTTACAGGTGTGAGCCACCGCGCCCAGCCTGTATCTTTTTTAGTTAACCACGATTTTGTGGCAGCGAGTACAGTATCAGGTATTTTTCTTCGCTCTCCATAAAAAAGGAAACATTCAATAATCCAAATACAGGCCAGGTTCTAGAAATTCTGTTTACTTCTTCGCCCTCTTTATTTTACGGTTTAGTTTGGTGTGTTTGCTTTTATTGATACATCATATTTTGCACATTTATGGGGCACATGTGGTATTTTGTTACATGCACAGAATGTGTAGTGATCAAGTCGCAGCGTTTGAGGTGCCTGACTTTACCTTGTCTATGTATTATTTACTTTGTTATTGTATTTCTACTCCAAAAGAAAGTAGGTGCAGGTTTGACAGGGTCAGTACCATCTCTCTCTCTTCTCCCCTGTATTTTAAACACCCAGAACAAGTCCTGACATGTCAGGTGCTTGATCAATCAACATTTAGTGACCGAATAAAACCCAACTTTCCACTCCTCCATGAAAATACCCATTTTCTCTGTTACTGCCTAAGCCACTCTAATGGGTGAAGGGAATCTCAGTGGTGCCAGCATTTTTAAGAGGACCTGTGTTCCTTAAGATTCTAGCTGGCAGCATTTCAGGTGCTGGATAGAATAAGGTGTAGGGAGAACTTTCTGGAGTATTTTGAGATTAGGTGGGGAGTGGCATTCTAAAGGCAGTCATCTTGATTTGTTGGGAAGACTAATCCAAGGAAAAATAAATCCCTCTGTGCTGATTTTGGTTTCCACAGCTGCTTCTTCCACTCCATGACTGAATCTAAAAACCTTCTGCAAACACTGGCTGAGAGGCGGCACATCATGGAAATGATTAGGACAAAATGAAGCTGTAGAAAGTATGGAGAGTTTGTTTCCACCCCTGAGATAGTGTATCACGGAAATGCTGCACATCGGTGCCACTGATTTTTCTCCTTATTCATTTTCAGGGTGAATGCTTACATACTCAGTGAATTGTTCAGCCTCTGAAGATGTGTCTGTTTGATCAACTATAAGGAATCCATTTATTTTTTATTTTAGAAATCAAGTCAAAACAATAAAGTATAGGTTTCTTGAAATTTTAAAAATTATTCTTTTGAAATTGTTGACTAGAAAATGCTTCCTCGAGGCTGAGTGTTGTGACTCACGCCTATAATTCTAGCACTATGGGAAGCCAAGATGGGAGGACTGCTTGAGTCCAAGGGTTTGAGACTAACCTGGGCAAATAGCGAAACTGTGTGTCTACTAAAAATACAAAAAGTTAGCTGGGTGTCATGTGTGCACCTGTAATCCTAGCTACTTGGGAGGTGAGGTGGGAGAATCACCTGGGCCTAGGAGATGGAGCCTGCAGTGAGCCGAGACTGTGCTGCACTCCAGCCTGGACATCCAGAGTGAGACCTGTCTCAGCAAAAAAAAAAAAAAATAAATAAATAAATAAAAAGAGAAAAAGGAAATGTTTCCTTGAATAAGGGTATCTTTTTGAACATTTTGGAATCTTGTGCTTCGGGACTGACCCTGTCAAATATTACTAAACAAAAGACATTGAGACAATGAGAAACTTGATGTGAACCTACAATTGATTCACATGCACAAAAACACACCAACTCAAAAGCCAATTAAAAAGTTACAAAGGCCCATGCCGAAAAATAATTTATGTAGATCTCACAGTATGGCAGAATGTATTACTTTTTAAAATTCTCAGAACAGCTCTATAAAGTTGAAAGTTGAAGTTCAAACCTCCGAGTTATGACTCAAGAACGTTAATCTGGCCACCATTCTGGCTGGTTTTTAATTAAACTCCTTTCTTAACAGCTCTTTGCAAGTGATGGTCATCAGTACATATGTGTGTGGGTGTGTGCGTGTATGTTGATACGATGAACTTGCCGTTTTTAATCTGCTTAGTATGTCAGTAACGATAGCATGAAAGACATGAGAGAGTTGAGGAAAGCATGAAGGAGGGAGGAAAGTTCAAGGAAAAGGAATGGAAGTTGGAGAACTAAGGTGAATAAAAGCCTGAAAAAGAAGATTACGGTTCTTGGCTGGGCACAGTGGCTCACACCTGTAATCCCAGCACTTTGGGAGGCCGAGGTGGGTGGATCACGAGGTCAGGAGTTCAAGACCAGCCTGGCCAACATGGTGAAACCCCGTCTCTACCAAAAATACAAAAATTAGCCAAGCAGTGATGGGTGCCTATAGTCCTAGCTACTCAGGAGGCTGAGGCAGGAGAATCGCTTGAACCCAGGAGGCAGAGGTTACAGTGAGCTGAGACGGCGCCACTGCACTCTAGCCTGGCCGACAGAGCGAGACTCCATCGCAAAATAAAGAAGGTCTGAAAAAGCAGATTAGGATTCTAAAAGGTGCTTTTAAGGTTTACTTAAAATATAGTTTTAAATTTACAACACTGTAGGTTTAAAATAATGCTGGTAAAAAGGAAATACATTGAGCATGGACCTGGCACCTGGAGATGCATGCTGGGAAGCAAAGACGGAGGGATTGTGGTGGACGCTTGTGGGGGAGGAGGAGCAAAGGAGAAGTCCACTCAGCCTTGTCTATGAGCTCACCTCTGTGGTTCTCCTGCAGGGGAACCTCATAAATGCCCCAGTCAGCGCTGGACCCCAGTGAAAACCAGTGCCGCCATCTCCTGTCTCCCTCACAAATTTTCCCTGAAAAGACAACAACTTCCAGAATTCCATGTGGTTTTTCAGCCTTTTCCAAATCTCTCTAAACACCAGAGGAAGGTTCAGATGCTTGAGCAGGAGAGAGACCCACACTCCAGCACCCAGTGTGCATTCAAATTCCAGCTCTGCTGTGTGGTAGCTCTGTGGCTTTAAATGAGCTATTTAACCTCAGTTTCCTTGTCTGAAAAATGAGGATCATAATAGGATTAAATGGGTTAATGGATGCAGGGTGATCAGAACAGTTACTAAAGAAAAAGCTCAATCTATGATAGTTATGATTATTACATACTCAGAGTCAAAGAACACTCATCATGTTTTCTTCCAAGATTTAGCACTAAAATATTTTCTCACAGTGATTACTTTTAAGTTATTTTGTTGAAAGAAGGCTACAGGTTCTTTCAAGGTGAGCTTCCTTGGTTGGCTCTCAGCTGCCACCGCCCCTCCTCCAACAAAACAATATCCCCTGTCCCTCGTCAGCAAGAGCCCAGTGCACGCATAGTTTCACTTTACAGGCATGCCATCACTTCAGCTCGAGAGTGAAGATGTTCGGTCGAAAGTGAAGTAAGTGACAGCTGGGATTTCAGAGCTAGAGTCCCACGGCTCCCAGAGTCCTGGAAGCAGCAACTTCACTTTGCCCAGTGTCTGTCCTCCTCTTCTTGGTGACAGGGAGGTTACCCGCTGAGCCCAAGGCATGTCTGGAGGTACATATTCTGCATATTTGGAGTCTGGGTGTCCTGCCATCTGAGTCCAGGTCAGGGATATCCCCACGGGGACACGTCTCTGTGACCTGTCATCTCTCTACCTTGTTGCTGCCTCTTCCCTATAAGCCTCTCATGGTGGTAAATGCCTTGATTTCTCTTACATCGAATCAGATTTTCTTCTTTACTTTCTACACCTGGTTTGCGTCTCTTCTACCTAGAGTGCTCTCAGCTTCCACCTGGCAGACTCAAGCCCACCACTTTGTTCCTCCTGCTGCTGCCTCCCCAGGCTCCAACTCTTCATGCATCACACCTGCCTTCTTCCTGTATGGGGTTTTCTGGTCTTTCCCTGCCCGGACACTCTTCCACTCTGGCATTTGCCTATACTGAGCTGACATTCCATCAAAATTTACTGAGCACTTGCTATATGTGGGACTCTCTGCTAAAGTCGAGGGCTAGACAGACAAAGAGGCCAAGCCTGCCCTTGGGAGCTCACGGTGCAACTGGGGAGGGAGGAAGGGTATGTGACTGCTGCCAAGCTCTCCATGTGCACAGGATGCCAGAGCATGCAGAGGAGAGATACCTCACAGCCTGGGAGGCTTCACAGAGGAGTGACACTTCAGAGGTTTGCAAAGTAATAATTCTGGTGTGAGGAAGTGCACCCCAGGCCTGTGATGGGGTGCAGACCTGTAAAATGCAAGGGATTTCTGGGAAGCTATGCAGTACTCAAGGACCCAAGGGAGATCTGGGTCTGGCAGGCAGGGGACAGCGTGGGAAGAACTTGCGAGCCCCGCGAAGATTCGGGATTCTATTTTGCAGGTGATGTGGATTAACCAAGGAGGTTTACAGCAGAGTGCAGCAAGCACTCTTTCAGCAAGATCCTCTGTCAGCTGTGTGAAAGGGTGAGACTAGAGGCTCAATCTCAGAAAATAAAGCAGGTCCTCTTTAGGAAGTATGATGGTATCAATGGCTGAAATACTATTGCTGGATGGTGTTTTCAATGACACCTGCTACGGCCTGTCCCCTCCCACCTGTCCTTCTGCAGTGCCACTGTGCTGCTCGCTCCGGAGTGCTCTCTGCTGCCCCTCCTTGATCATGCCTGCCCTGTGACCTGTTTTTGACTGAGAGACCAAGGCAAAAGGAACTTCCTAGCTTGGGGCCCCCTATGGAGAAAAACAGGGGGTGGGGGTTTTTCAGCCTCCTAGCTGCATCCACCCAGGGACCACACACAGGAGGGACCCCATCTCAGATCTGACTGCAACCTTATGAGAGAGCCCTAGGGAGGCTGTGAAGAGCAGAACGGCCAAGCCAGAGCCAGCCCAAATCCCTAGCCCACAGAATCAGGAGCAAATACAATGGTGCTGTTTTTTAAACCACTAAGTTTGGAAGCAGTTTGTTCCATACCAACTGATATCTCCAAAGCAATGCTCTGGGTCAAACAAACACATGTCAAATAAAGAATAGGCTCCCCGCTGACAATTTCAGAACAATAGCATGGGTCCACTGTCAATATATACCAACTTGTACTTCATCCTTAATTACTTGCTACCAAATCCCATTTCGAGCCTTTGTCACACTTAACTGATTAAGGCTTAAGCTTTTTAAAAAGGAGTTTTTAGAAAATGTAATCCTCTGATTCTATCTTGCAAAAGACTTAAAAAAAAAAAAAAGTGGCGTGTGGATTAAAATTCCCTGGAATTTCATCTGAATTTTCCTACGGGCAGTGTTTAGATGAACATTCAAGCAAAAGTATGTTTGACTTTTTGAACCTAAGGAATGTTTGATGCTTCTTTATAATGCTCCTTCTTAGCAGCATGGCTGGGTGTCTTGAGATAGCACAGTGCTTGAAGAAATAGTGTGATCTCTCTTTATGTTCACATATTTAGACCCAGAGGTCTAGTGTATTTTTCCATGAGAAAAATCTATAATATTTTCCTGCAGAAAATTAATTTTGTTTCAACAGACGCATATGCTCTCTGTTCCGAACACTTTAAGGCTGTTCTCTCAAGAGAAGGGGCTTGCTTGCTGGTTTGCTTCTCTATTAAAATAATAAAATTCCAACATGATATTAATGTGTTAACATTTCCTCTGCCAGCTGCAGCTATGGGAAATTGCTAATGGTTGAGCTTTATTTCATTAATTTCTAAAAGGAAGTGCTAATTTATGCTTAGCAATGTTCATCTTTTTTTTTTTTTTGGTGAAAGAAATTGCATTTATCCTCAAAAGAAACAAAAAGCCCTTTCCTCTTGTCACGATGCTCTGCTCTCATAAAGCATTTTTAGTCACAGATCTCAAGTGTACTGTAAATATTAACAAATCTCCTCGTCCAGAACTAGGAAAGAATCCTGGGAGGAAAGTCCTTCTTTCCATTGCAATGGCAAATACTTCAGCTGTCTGCTTCAGAACTCGAATCATGCTAGTTACTTCTCACTGAATTATGTTCATCAAAAGGAACTGCAAAAACACAATTACTTTTGCACCAAACTAATACTTAGCAAGTAATTCATGTTCTTCTTATGCAAGAGTTATTTATGTCTACTGTTCATATTACCCCTCTAAATATGTCCCCAGTAAAATGTATCTAATTTATTTTTATTGAATGAGTAATGCAGATGTACAAAAGAGTTCCCATTCTTAGAGGAGCGATTTCCTCTATTATCCACCATTGCTTTATATTCCAGAAACATAGCCCACTGAGGAAATCTACCTGAGCTTTTTGGAGAAACTTGGTTATCATAACCTTCCTTGTGTTACCATCCCCACTAACATAGTAGAATGAATCATGTTTTGCTGTTGCTGTGGTATTACATGTTAATTCCTCCTGTCCTTACAAAGTTAATTATAGCTGAATGACTTCCATGTTTGTGTGGCTGCACTTCAGTTTACTGGTGAAGTGTTCTCTGTTCTCTGACGTACACTGGCTGTTCTGCAGTGGTTAAGAGATGACACATCAACGGCAGCCCTAGGCGCTTAATTATGTATCCACTTCTTTCCCACCCCAGCTATCCAGGTGACATCCTTGTCTGGCTGGAACAGGTGGATGCCAAAAGGTCCCCCCCAAAACAGCTACAAAGCATTCGAATCAGGAGGAATCCTAGACATCTCCCAAATCCACTCAATCTTGTCTCCCAAGTCCCACTTCTGGGACTTTTCAGTCCCCCTTCACCGTTGGATGGGTCTGGAAGATGAGCATGACCCTGAAGAGCAGGACTAGGTAGGCTGAATGACGCAGTGAGATTCAGTGGCTTCTCTCCAGTCTTTTCTCCTATAAGGGAAAACCTAATGGGTTCATAATATCCTTGTGTGCCAGCGACCACCTGTCCCCGATTACTGCAAGGAAACTGAAGAGCAGAGACATGGAGAGAACTTGGGAGGGGAGGAACATGGCTGATGACCAGGCAGATGACATTGGCTGGGAAGAAGGCAAGTGTGCTCAAGGCTTTCTATGCAGCTGGCCCAGATCACTTCTCAGTCAGATCCCCTAAAACTTACCTTCAGAAATGAACCCAAATCAGAGTGCTTAGGGCTCGTAGTATTAATGATTAGAGCCTCAAATATGACATTAATGTTTGGAAACCTTCATACTGGTGACCGGCGGGAAATAAAATATATTCCCTAGCTACAGAAGGCTTTGCCAACTTCCTCAATTCAAGGTACCATCTGAGCTCTGTGCTGAGAGTTAAAGAGAGAAAAAGAGAAGACTCAGTACATGCTCCCAGGCAAGCTCCCTCAGGAGACAATAATTGAATTAAAATGTTATTAGGAAGCTCTAGTAATGAGAAGGATAGAAGCCTGAAGTCCCCAGAAACATAGGAAGCAGAGAGAAAGTCCACACATCACAAGTGACTTGGAAAAGATCTAACACAATAGGACACTTAAAAACATTGCCAATTATTCAGTAGGGGCAAATGGTGCTTCATAAACAAAGGCCTCCATGAACCAAGACAGGGATACACTTGGCACTAATGGACCTGCCATGTCTTCCCATTTCTGAAAGGATGGCAGAACACAATGGGTGCAGATGCAGTTTGGGGCCGGAATGCACAGGGTGCCAAGTCCTTCACAGTGAGATGCGTTGGTGGCTCACACCTGTAATCCCAGCACTTTGGGAGGCCAAGGTGGGTGGATCATGAGGTCAGGAGTTTGAGACCAGCCTAACTAACATGGTGAAACCCCATCTCTACTAAAAATACAAAAATTAGCTGGGCATGGTGGCAGGCACCTGTAATTCCAGCTACTCAGGAGGCTGAGGCAGGAGAATTGCTTGAATTGGGAGGCAGAGGTTGCAGTGAGCCGAGGTCACACCATAGCACTCCAGAATGGGTGACAGAGGGAGACACCGTCTCCAAAAAAAAAAAAAAAAGACATCACCCAAATTCTGAAGACAAAAATGAGCATAACTCTCTTCTCTGCCCTTACATGACCCTGGGCTTACATTCCCCAGGAGGGAAATGTCTCAGTGAGCCCCGTTTTCCCTCTATGATATCCCTGAGGTCACCAAGACCTTGTTGGTACAAGCTAGAAACCTCAGCACTGGCTTTAACTTTGTTTTAGCTGAGGTTTAGCTGTTGTTAGAAACACACACATGTGAGCGCCCACTTTATTTTATTGTTGCTGGGTTTTATTTCTAATCTTCTTTAAAAGATTATGTTTTTCTTTGGTTTCATAATGTTGGCTTATTCTACTTTTAAGTGAGTTCCCTAAATAGTTTACTACTCTTTCCTTTTATGATAAACATTGTTTTTTTGGTGAATGTTTTATTTTGTTTTGGGCATACCTCTATAATCCTAATTCTTGGTAGTCTTTTACCTTTCTTACTCATCACTATTTTAGTACATTTAAAAATGATTATAGGCCTGGCATGGAGGCTCATACCTGTAATCCCAGCATTCTGGGGGGCCGAGGCGGGCGGATCATCTGAGGTCAGGAGTTAGAGACCAGCCTGGCCAACATGGTGAAATCCTGTCTCTACTAAAAATACAAAAATTAGCCAGGCATGGTGGCGTGTGCTACTCAGGTGAGACAGGAGAATCGCCTGAACCCGGGAGGTGGAGGTTGCAGTGAGCTGTGATCACGCCACTGCATTCCAGCCTGAGTGACAGAGCGAGACTGTCTCAAAAAAAAAAAAAAAAAAAAAGTCTCACAGAAAACAACAAAAAAAATTATGATTTTGCTCTGAAGAATCTTTAAAATCTTTTGTCATTTAAACAAAATGTTATTTCTTTTATCCTTGACTATTTTCTCTTTATTAAAATCACTTCTCAGTTCTTGGCATGTCTACATTTTGTTTACCTGTTGCCTCATTCTTTTGCTTATAGAATATTTTTGAATATTTTAATATTATCTTTTATTTTCTGATCACTCTTAATCTTTTTTTTTTTTTATTGACATCATAATGGTCCACAAAGCAGGATGCCAAGGGGATGATAGAGGGAAAAATCACACCGTAGACAAAAGGAGATGGAATCTTTCTCACAGCAAGTCGCCTCCCAGAATTTCCCACCACCTTCAGCTACAATTTTGGGTAGAATTTATCTAGAGAACTCCAGAGGCCCACAGGCAAACCTTCCAAGACAATGGTGATTCTGTTGTGCAGACACTGAAGTCACTAGATTGGGATTCTTTTCCTCTAACGCTTAGCACACAGTCCTTTGGGCATTACGTTTCTAAAATGTAGGACTCATTTATTTATTCCATAATATTTACTGAGCACCTACTATGTGTCAGATACAATGCTGAATGCTAGGAATGCAGCAAAGAGCAAGAGAGAGTATGGGGGAACCTGTCCTCAGGGAGTGTACGATGTGGAAGGAAGCCAAGTCCTGACATGAAGGATCAGGAAGAGCTTTCCAGATGATGAGCTGTCTTGGGAGGCAGGGCAAGCTGACGACGTACAGGAAGCAGCACTGAGATTGGGCAGATGCCCATGAGATGAAGGATGCAGGGACTTCTGAGGAGCTTAAAGAGGCCCAGACTTGGAGGAACCAGATGTGAGGACTGGAGAGGAAAGGATGAGAATCTTCGAATCCACGTCAGGGAGCCTGGCCTTTATCCCGGGAGCACGGGGTAGCCGTTGGAGAACTCAGAGCAGGGAGTGGCACACTGGGTTCTGGAAGGCAGCCCATGGTCACCGCAGCTAGGGAGGAGGCTCCACATTAACCCAGAAGAAAAACGGTAATGGCTTTAACTAGACAAAAGTGTTGGCAGCGTGACAGGGTGGAGGGGACACAGAGGAATCGGGGTGAGCGAATAGAATTGGTTTGGGGCAAGCTGTGGAGATGGGGAGACAGAGTCAAGGAAAGACACACAGATTTCAGGTCGTGCAGCAGGTAATGTCTATGCCAGCTGCAGAAAAGAGCAGGAGGGGAAAACGTGTCAAAAGAAGAAGGGGAAGGGTGTGCATTCAGTCTGGGGTATGCGGCATCCGATGTGTCCAAGGAACTACCTGGGGAAGAACAGCAAGGCTCTGGGGCAGTCATGGCTGGGCCACGGCAAGCAAGGAGATAGGCATGGAGAGCCATGAGGGACGAGGATGCTCACAGGGAGAGAAAACTGGGCAAATCAGTCACCCAGCTTGATAAAAGAGGAGGAGCTTGCAAAGGAGAGAGAGGAAGGAAGGAAACACGGGCGGGAGGTCGTGGGACATGCAGAGGGACAGTGTCCCAGGATGTGTGTGTGCTCACAGCACAGCTGGCTGCAGGAAGCCAGGTAAGAGTGGGGTAGAACTCCTCTGAATCGGCCATGAGGAGAATGCAGGTGACCGTTTCTGAGGGGTGCAAGAGGCAAGGCCAGGCGTCTGTAGTTCAAGAGGCGGGGTGAGGACGCAGAGGCAGCAAGTGCAGACCACAATTAAGGAGTGTGACTGTGAAGAGGACAGAGACGAGGAAGTGGCTGGAGGAAGGTATAAAAGGATAAGTGTATTTTTTTTCACAGAAGGAAGGGATTTAAGCTCCCTTAATACAAGGAGAATGGGGCCAGAAATGAGGGAGAGAAAGAAAATGCAGGTGACACGGAAGGTAAGGGATTGAGATTCCCAAGAACAAGGAAGAAATGGATTCCGAGGCCCCAGGGGAGGTGAGCCTTTGACAGGAACTGAGGGGCTTCTTTATTTTATTTTTTTGCCTGAGATTAAGTTTTGCTCTGTTGCCCAGGCTGGAGTGCAATGGTGCAATCTTGGCTCACTGCAACCTCTGCCTCCCAGGTTCAAGCGATTCTCCTGCCTCAACCTCTGAGTAGCTGGGATTACACGTATGCGCCACCACACCTGGCTAATTTTTGTATTTTTAGTGGAGACGGGCTTCAGTATGTTGGTTAGGCTGGTCTCGAACGCCTGGCCTCAAGTGATCCACCCACCTAGGCCTTCCAAAGTGCTAGAATTACAGATGTGAGCCACTGTGCCTGGCCAGAACTGAAGGGTTTCTTTTGTTGTGAAAGAAAAGAAGGATGAGAGGGTGGATCCAGATAAAGTGAGGCGTGCAGCCCTACCATCCCGGGGTGGGGGCAGTTCCCAGGAAACTTCCACCTCTTCCAGGAAGCAAGAGGCAAGGCGGCTGCTGAGTGTGAGGAGGTGGCAGAGGCAGGTACAGCTGTGGAATCTGCTGTGGAAAGCAAGATCACTGGCCAGGGAAATGTCTGGGAGTGCGGAAGTCAGAGATCTCAGTGGAAGTGGGAAGTCAAGGCTGTGGCATCCTGGATTTGCAGATGGCATGTTTTCCAGATTTCCATGCATAAGTGTTTCAATGGGGACACACATGGAGTTATGTGCGCAGCTAGATTTGCATGTTTTCCAGGAGGTTTCCATGCAGATTTGGCATGTTTTCCAGGAGAACTCATCAGCCTATGTGTAGAGGCTGGAAAAGGCAGGCAGTTGGATTCAGCTGTGATCCCAGTGACCACAGATGCAGCAGGGAAAGTACATTATCTCACACATCACCGTGTAGTACTTTCCCAGCAGCAAGGGAAATGCTCTGGCAGAGGGATGGTGGCCAAGTTTATCTTTGTCAATGTCACGCTGAAAGATCTCTGATCTGTATAATAAACACTATTTCTTCCTAACCTATCTTGTTCTTTATGAAGCTGATGGATATGTTTAAAAGTTTATATCCTTCCTAACAAACCAGGGACATGGTTATTACATACTCCCCCTGAGAAAATGTCTTCCCCCATGGGCACGATAGCTCACACCTGTAATCCTAGCAGTTTGAGAGGCCAAGCCAGGTGAATCACTTGAGGCCACGATTTCAAGTCCAGCCTGGCCAACATGGCCAAACCCTGTCTCTACTAAAAATACAAAAATTAACCAGGTCTGGTGGTGTGTGCCTGTAGTCCCAGCTACTCAAGAGGCTTAGCCACAATAATTGCTTGAGCCTGGGAGGTGGAGGCTGCAGTGAGCCGAGATTGAGGCACAGTACTCCAACCTGGGCAACAGAACAAGACCCTGTCTCAAAAAGAAAAAAGAAAGGAAAATGTCTTCCTTAAACAGCCACTTAACTAACAAACTTCAGGAACACAGCCTCTGGAAGCATGGATAGAATACCTCATCAGAAGCCAAGCGATGAGGGGTCAGTGCTAGTAATGGATGTGTGACCCATGATCACGTTTCTTAACTTCTGCCCACCTCTGCACGTCTCAGCTGGCTTCTCTGCAAGCTATGAGATCCACCCAGCATAAGGGGCTTTCTGAACGAATGATTCCCGGGATCCAGGCACAGGGCATGACCAGTGACTGCCTTCCCATCATTCCCTCTTCCTTCCAGCCCCTAAGCTCATCTGATTCTATGACTTAAAGGGATGGGTTAGAAAACTAAATGCCACAGGCATGTAATTTTCTTTTTTTAAGTTCCGGGGTACATGTGCAGGGCATGCAGATTTGCTCCATAGGTAAACGTGTGCCATGGTGGTTTGCTGCACCTATCAACCTGTCACCTAGGTATTAAGGCCCACATGAATTAGCTATTTTTCCTAATGTTCTCCCTCCCCCAATCTCACCTTCTGACAGGCCCCAGTGTGTGTTGTTCCCCTCCCTGTGTCCATGTGTTCTCATTGTTCAGGTCTCACTTATAAGTGAGCACATACGGTGTCTGGTTTTCTGTTTCTGTGTTAGTTTGCTGAGGATAATGACTTCCAGTTCTATCCATGTCCCTGCAAAGGACATGATCTCATTCCTTTTCATGTCTGCATAGTATTCAATGGTGTGTATGTACCTCATCCTACAAACACTCTTCCTGCCTCCTCTGTCTGACTTACTGCCACTTCCCCTTCAGGCCTCAGCTGAGCTGTCACTGATAGCTCTGAGACACCCCAAATCTAGCTGCGCACATGACACCATGTGTGTCACCACTGAAACACTTACACAATCATTCTACACATATGTGTTCAGAACTTGGTGTGTGTCAGGCCCTGTTGGAGTGTCTGGGGACACAGCCAGGGACAAAATGCCAGCCCTCATGGAGTCATATGCTAAAGGAAAAAAGACACAGGAAGGAAACAAACACATATAGAGTTGCATGACATTATCAGCAGATACATAATAGTACAGATATCTCATGATATTTATCACACTTCATGATAATTTCCTATTTGCCTGAACACATCTCCCTGCGGGTTTTGCAACATGGTTTGTGATCCGGAGCTCGCAACAAAGGCCTCGTGAATTAATCAATAGCAGATTCCCTTTTCATTCTCTCCCTTGTCCTGGGAACTTGTCCTGCTATGATAACATACAAAAGATAATTTTATGTGCAACTAACCTGACTTTATTCTCAACAACTACTCATTTGTGAATCACCAGGTTCCTCATGGAGGTCGAGACAACCCTACTAACGGGCATTTGTTTGTTTTAGCAACTGTCCTGTCCATGGCTTCCCTTGCCCCTCAGGTGCTGTGTGAGTTGTATTTCCTCTATGAATTCTACACTAGAAAAAGTTGTATCGGCTCAAACTGGGATAGGGAATAAGTAATGAACTCAGGAGCAGCATCAGCCCAGAGATCCCGGTCACTGGGCATCCAGTGATTGGGCCAAAAGTTAACTGGTCAGCACCTTACACCTATTAGAAAGGCTACTATAAAAAAGATTTTTGGAAAAGGCCAGGCACGGTAGCTTACGTCTGCAATCCCAGCACTTTTGGAAGCCGAAGAGGGAGGATCAGGAGATCAAGAGATTGAGACCATCCCGGCCAACATGGTAAAACCCCCATCTATACTGAAAATACAAAAATTAGCCGGGCGTGGTGGTGTGCACCTATAGTCCCAGCTACTCGGGAGGTTGAGGCAGGAGAATTGCTTAAACCCGGCAGGTGGAGGTTGCTGTGAGCCAAGATCACACTATTGCACTCCAGCCTGGGTGAGAGAGCAACACATCATCTCAAAACAAACAAACAAACAAACAAACAAACAACTAGTATTGCTGAGGATGTGAAATAATTGAGACCCTTGTCTGCCATTGGTGGGAATGTAAAATGGTCCAGCCACTGTGGAAAACAGTATGGCAGTTCCTCAAAAAATTAAACATAGAATTAAGCTATGAAGCCACAATTCTACTTCTGGGTATATAACCAAAAGAGTTGAAAGCAGATCTCAAACAGACATTTGCATGTTCTTCTTCATGGCAGCATTATTCATGATAGAAGCAACTATCAACAGATGGAAGGATAAGCAAAATGTGGTATACCAGTAAACAGGTTATTATTCAGACTTAAAAAGGAAAGATGTCCTGTCCCCTGCTGTCACATGGCTACACCTTGAGGACACAAGGTGTCCTTGTTTCACATATGCTAAGTGAAACAAGACAGTGACAAAATGATGGATATGATATTATGCTTATGTGAGGTCCCTAGAGTAGTCAAAATCATAGAGACAGGAAGTAGAAGGGTGACTGCCAGGGGCTGAGGGGGGAGAGGAACGAGGAGCTGGTGTTTCATGGGGACAGAGTTTCAGTTTTAGAAGAGGAAAAGAGTTCTGTGGATGGGTGATGGCAATGGTCTCACAACAATGTGAATATACTTAATGTCACTGAACTGTACACTAAAAAATAAGAAGGTAAATTTTAAGTTATGTGTATTTTACCACAATGAAAAAAGTTAATTGGTAGGTCACCTGGGACTGTGCTTTAAAGGAAATACTTGATGGTTAGACAAATCTGAATGGTCCAGCTAACCTGACTCTACCACTTAGCAGTTATAAGACCTGGACAGGGGGCTCTACCCCTGAAGCCTCAGTCTCCTAATCTGAAAAATTAGAATATCTAATTTATAAAGGCTTCTGGAAGTTAAATGAAGTAGTAATGTCTGCCACATATACATAAAATTCTGAGTATAATATATAGCACATAAATTCTAAATAATGACGACTCAATAAAAGCATATTTTATTGGTTTTGTTAGTGCCAATTATTATTATGATTAATACTATTAGGTTAATTCAAAAGCTAACATCAACCTACAGCAGCCTGCAGAAAGATTCCCTGCCAAATATCTGCTCATTTAAACCAGGAGCAAAAATCTATGAATCTGGACTTGAGTGAGCGTTCCTCATTTCTAAAACTCTGATGCTCATTTTATCCTCAAGAATGTGTTTAGATGACAGAACAATCAGAATTTGACATGTATAAATGCTTGGCATGCTAAAATAATGAAAGATATTTTCATCATTGTAAGAAAACACATTTTAATTCATCTCTTTGGTTCAGCATGTTTTTCTATAATTTCTCATGATTTCTTCCTTAACAACTGAATAGGTATGGAAAAGCTAAGCTGAACACACAGCTGCTTAGAAATGAGCGCTTAAAGTGTTAAAATAACAGAAACAGCATGAGTTTATGCTATACATACAATACTAATTTCCCTATTTTAAAGTACAGAATATATGTGTATATACACACACACACAAACATTCACACAGGAAATCACATCTATGTTGCTGGGATTTTTCATTATATAACAATATGTCATTTTAGATGATTTGAGGAAAATTATTTAAAAAAATAAAAGACTGAACTCCATAAAAAGGACATCACCTGAAATCAAATATAACCTTGTTAACAAACTGTCACATTAGCAACATTTTTAGGGGTAGCAACATAACCAGTAACTCTAAGACATCAAATGCATTAAAAACAGGAAGTACTAAACTCTAATTCCTAATTTCAAGAAAGGCAAATCTAACATAATTTAAAAAATACATTATATGGAGATTCGTCTGTAGAGGTCTACTTCTGAATCCCCAAAGTTACAGACTTGTACCTCAAACCCACACTGTTGAAAGAAAATTCTGAACCCAGTCCACATGGAATTTTGGTTGAAATATCCAATGTATTACACAGAAGAATTTCATCTTTTCCACATTAGAGACAGCTTGTGTTAGAATGAGAATGCTTTATAGAAATGACCAATGACAAGCCGGCTATGTAAGCAGGCCTCTGATGCCTGGTGTTAACAAGAGACATAGAGTATTATTGTTGAAAGGGATCTTTGAGATTATAGAAAGAGCTGAGGTGTGAATAATCAAACAATATCCCCTTAACTCCTGAAGGAGAAGTAAGACAGCTAAGCAAATCATGGTTCCAGGAGTTGCACCATGTATGCTCAGCACAGACGCAGGGAGGACATTTCTGTAGGAGAACAGAGATAGAACTTGGCTTCAGTAACAGTTACCATGCTGAGGCACCACGGCACAAGACAGTAGCGGAAATGAACATGACAATGCGAATGGTGGGTGACAAGAGTCTTCCCTGGACACTGACATTTTTAAAGTGTAGAAGAAAATTGCAGGTCACTGAAACAAAGCTGACCATGCCCAGCACGTTACTCTTGAAATCAGAAGCAGAAGTTTGTGAGAGACAAGAAGGCAGAAAACAAACAAAAACGTAGAGTGGATCCCTAACTTGCAGGAGCTGCGCCCTGAGGCTTTGCAGGTTTTAGACACTCTCTCTACCCTACGTCTTTAAATATATGTATGTTCAATCAGCAGGAGGAAGGGACTAGCAAGAGCCTTCTGTGGCAGACACCTGCATCAGATAATGGCACTGATCTCAGCGGGATTTTAAACAGCTGTGCATAAACTTCAAAAGTAATTTGCAACCAAATTAGTAAATGTCACCCTTCTTCCCTCTAGATACAGCATTTTTAAAACAGATGAAGCATCCACAGTAAGCCTGCCATTTTACAAGAGTTACCAGAGGTATAAGTTAGGGAAAAAATGAAGATAATGATTCACAAGGTCGGGGTGTGGGGTGGGGGCCACAGGGCCCCAGGAATAGGGCTTGTCTATCACACGGCCTCTGGCAGGAAAGGCCCAGTGGGGACCACGGCTTCTAGGGCGCAAACCAGGGGAAAAGAACAAGGAGTGGACCCACCAGGCTTCTTGCATCTCTCAAGGAGCCTCGAATCCGATGCTTTAGAATTTTCTTTGGCAAAAGAAAAGAACAAAGAGGCTGCAATTGGCAGAAAGCATGGGCGGACTCCCCAGATCTTGTAGGTGGTTCTTAAAAGAATTCAACAGGTTTGGGGTGTGCTGTCAGAGGGTAGCTGGAACGTCAAGGACTTGGACACCAGGCACAGGTAGTTCGTCCCCCCCACCCCCGCCGGACAGGGAGAGGGCACGAGCGCTCTCTCGCCCCTCCACCTCCTCCAGCCTAGTCCCCCTCATCCTGTGCCACTCCTGAATCATCTTTTACTTGCACCACGTCCACTCCGCACAGGGGCAGGACGGCCCAGGGAAGAGGCAGTTGCAGAAATGACCTCTCCTTGCAGAGATGACCAGAGTTTCCCAATCCAGCCAGTCTGGGGACTTGTCTTCATGCCCACGGGGAGCGCCCATGCCCGTGGCATTCAACAGTCAGTCTCCCAGGGATAACCGGGGCTTTCAAAAATCCGATACCACAAAGATATTTTATTGCACAAACTGCTTTGTTAACCTGGCCCTCAAAGCTGGGGAACAACCTCACTTGAGGCTACAGGAATGAGCACCCAGACATTGTGTGTGTGTGTCTTTCAAAGACCTGCCTCCCCCTCCCCCAGGCCCTTGACAAGAAACTTGGCTTGTTTAGAAGCCCAGCGATGGCAGCCCTGTCCGTGCTCCAATACATTCCCAGAAAACGGGGTATGCGCCCTGTGGACAGCATACCGTCTCTAGAAGACCTCTTTCCGCACACATTTTTGCCAAGAATATAAAAACTTTCCACCTTCTTCCGTCCCCGCAGGCCCCCTTTCGTTCAGGTGAGAGGAAAAGGGAGAAGGGAGGAGGCGCCCCCAGGCCGGCGGCCCCCACCCGGCCAAGACCTTCAGCCTCCCGTGCGACCCGCGTCCCAGACACCCAGCGGGGAAAAGTCCCCCGGTGCGCCCTCGCGCCCGCTCGGTTCCATTTCCTACTCCGCCTGCTCCCCCCGCAACGCTCACCCCTTCCCGGAGGCGCCCAGAGGGGCCCGGGTGGCCCTTCCTGCAGTGGGTCTTGGCAGCTCCAGTCCGCTCCCCTCCGGCGGCGGCGGGGGACGCGGGGTCTTACCTGGAGCGAGTGCGGCGCGGCTGCTGCCCGGTGGCGCGGGGACTGGCGGGGCTGGCGGGGCTGGCGGGCTAGGAGCTGCGGGTGCGCCCCGAAGGCGGTGTCGGCCAGGGGGCGCTCGCCACCCTCGCCGCCGGCCCGGCCTCCTGGGACCTGGGACCCCTGGCCGGGGACACGAGCTCGATCCCCAACCCAGCGCCCCCGCGTCCTGGCTCCCACCCCCGGCCTCCTTACCGGCCACCTGTCGTCCGGCTGCGACCTGGAGCGGGGAAGCGGCAATCGGGAGCCCAGGACAGACCTGGGAGGGCGGCGAGGCCCAGCAGGAGCGCCCCGGCCCGGCCCCGGCCCCAGCTACATTCTCAGTGCCAGGAAAAGGGGCGAGAGGCCGCAGGTGCCCCTAGCCAAACTAAAAACGAAACGCTGCTCCAGCAGATTGGGTGGAAACAGCTGTGCCTGTTTTCTCTGTTTTTAGGCTGGAAAGGGCTTGTAAACATGGTTCCTTTTAAAATGACCTACCCAGGGAGGTTTGGGCACCGTTCTGTTCTGCGATCATCTTTTCCAGGGGGTCTCTGACTTGGGACTTCAATCTCCTGTATCTCCACATTGTCGTTTTATACACAATTGCCGAAGTTGAAGTTGAACTGCTTTTAACTTCCCCGTGCTTGACTGCGAAGGTGTTTGCCAACGCGCGTGTCATTTTAGGACTTTTTATCCCTTGCAGGGAATACTAATGATGATAATCAATGATACAAACGAGGATAATTGGGGTGGTTTCTTTTTCCATACTCCATGGAACAAATTTAAATTTTTCATTCAGGTTAGAAAATTTTGTGTCTTGTTGCTAATACCCTTACTGGTTTCCTTGCAATGATGATACTAATTAAAATGTACTTGTTGAAGACTTTCGTTGCTGTAATGTACTAAGATCAGATTAATCCGAGAAATAAAACAGCATTTTTTTGTTCTTTTTTTCTTTCTTTCTTGTTTTGAGAGAGACATTAAAAAGGATAAAAGCCAGGCCAGGTGCAGCGGCTCATGCCTGTAATGCCAGCACTTTGGGAGGCTGAGGCAGGTGGATCACTTCAGATGACCTGAGACCATCCTAGCCATCAGGGAAAAACCCTGTCTCTCCTAAAAATGGAAACAAATTAGCTGGATGCTGTGACTTGCACCTGTAATCCTAGTTACTTAGGAGGCTGAGGCATGAGAATTGTTTGAACCTCGTAGGAGGAGGTTGCAGTAAGCTGAGATGGCACCATTGCACCCCAGTTTGGGTGACAGAGCAAGACTCTGTCTCAAAATAAATAAATAAATAAAAATAAAAATTTAAAAAAAGGTTTAACAAAAGCCAAATGTTGAATTAGCAGGCTTGTGATCATGGGAGTATAGATGTCAGCTAAAAAGGACCTCAGCAGATATCAAGATAGATGAAAAATAGCTGCAGAAGTGTTTCATGACTTGATTAAATCACTCAGGTCTGCACTGGGAAACCAGCTATAATGATGCCCCTAATCTATATGAACCCAATAAACCCAGCACGCGTGCGCGCACACGCACACACACACACACACACACACACACTCACACACACACCCCTTTTAAGGATAAAACCATATTCTATTAAAATTAGCCCCACATTTGTTAATATCTAGCAGCATTGGACTGATCCTCAGGCCAGAGGCTGTAGCTCTTGGAAGATTCTAGCCAGGAGGTTTGAGAGTGGCCCGTATCTCAGAAGTGCTGGCTCACCCTGACATCACCAGACTCTGGCACGTAGTAGGTGCTCATTGGGTATTTGCTATGGAAATTTGGCAGGAAAGTGCATCTATGTCTGGAAATAAGGAGGCAGAGCTGGAGCAGTAATCCCCACACAGATTCTCTCTGCAAACTACAAAACAGAAACTTCCCTAGTTCAGAGTGCCATCCACCTGGCTGTTTCTCTGATTATTTTTAATGGATCCTGTTGCACTGTGAAGAAGAAATGGCAAACTGATAACAGCTACTGTGCTTAAAAGATGGTGAATTCCTCACACTGCACATCTGGGTTTCTCATTGGTAATTAGGCAATAGAAGGAAGATCAGCTGCCCTGTTAATTTAATCAGGACAGTTAGTTAGTGGCTTTAGAAAAAGTTTCATATATACACCAGGTCTGATAAGGACTTTATCTTTTTCTTTTTGAGACAGGGTCTTGCTGTGTTGCCCAGGCTGGAGTGCAGTGGTTCGATCCTATTTCACTGCAGCCGTGACCCCCAGGACTCAAGTAGTACCCTCACCTCAGCCTCCCAAATAGCTGGGACTGCAGGCACATACAACCATGCCCTAGCTAATATTTAATTTTTTTGTTTGTTTTAGACACAGGGTCTCACTAGTTGCCCAGTCTGGTCTCAAACTCCTGGCCTCAAGTGATGCTCCAAACTTAGCTTTCCAAAGTACTGCGATTATAGGGGTGAACTACCGTGTCCTGCCTGCGATGGCTTTGACACAATACTCATATAATATTCACAGTCTTAACTGTATCATCATCATCATCATCATCATCTTTCCTTAACAGATTAGAGTAATGAGGCTTAGAAAGGTTATGCACCTCGCTTAAGTTCCCACAATTAATGAAGTACCAAAGCCAAGATTCAAACCCAAGCCAGGCTGGAGCTGCCCTCTCAAGAGCTACTGAATAATTAATTTTCCTTTTTTTTTGAGACAGAGTCATGCTCTGCCGCCCAGGCTGGAGTGCAGTGGCACAATCTCGGCTCACTGCAACCTCCACCTTGTGGGTTCAGGTGATTCTTCCTGCCTCAGCCTCCTGAGTAGCTGGGATTACAGGCATGTGTCACCATGACCAGCTAATTTTTGTATTTTTAGTAGAGATAGGGTTTTATCATTTTGGCTAGGCTGGTCTCAAACTCCTGACCTCAGGTGATCCACCCACCTTGGCCTTCTAAAGTGCTGGGATTACAGGCATGAGCTACTGTGCCTGGCCAATTCTCCATTCTTATATCACACACTCAGCTTTCTCTTTCTTTAGCTTTTGGACAACTGGTCTTTGAGGACTTTTGGCTACTGAATTGTCCTATAATCATATAGTCCTATGATAGGGAACCTGTTAACCTGAAGACTGGATCTTTTAAAACAACATCCATCATATGTCTTAAAAATCGGGATTTTTTTTTAAATCTTAAAATTTCATATAAAACAAAAAATTCACATCTTTTCTGGGTATCCATTAGATGCAGTGGACACCTCTAGATTTCCCTGATGCCAGCATCCTGTAGACCTGGCGTCTCCTTTCCCAGGCCACGGGGTGTTTCTGTTTTCTGTCAGACACCGACTCTTTGTTTTATAAACACGGCTGCTCTCAAAAGTTCTCCACACCTTTGTTTCCTGGAAGAGGAAATGGCATTTCCTGGAGGGGATGACACGTGGGCTGTGAGGTTCCACGCATTACGTGAAACACACCCCAACGTTCAGCCATGTACTTTTCCTCTTTCAGGTTCTGCCCTGACGGTTCCCGGAATAATGCTGAGGACTACCTGTGGGGTAGCTGCTTCATTCAGTTCGCTTCATCTGGGAAGACCTGAGCCCTGCCTTCGATCCAGCGTCCCTCCTGAGAGCTGAGAAGGAGCGACCCCTATGCGTCTGCTCCCTGGAGCTGCCACAACGCATCTTCCTGCGACTCGGAACTTGGAGAAAGGAACCCAGCACATCACTTTGCTTTTCTTCTGGACCTAGTTGGTAGTTATACTCTCTCTCCCATGGAGACCACCTCTTGCACCATCCTTTCTTCTATATGGAATTTAGGATAGAAATTAAAAAGATAACATCTTATTTCAAGCCTTGATTTGGAGAAGGATAGTATTCGGGGGGAAGTAGGCTATGGTACACATAGAAAATTTGAGGACAGTGTCACTTAACAAGTGACACTTAACAAGACACTTTCTGTCTCTGCAGAAGTCATAGCTTGGAGGAAATGAGTTTGCACTGTCTGATGAGGAATTTGGCCACCAAATCACTGACACTTTCCCAAAGGTTTGGCAGAAATTGTTTTTCAAGTAGCTCACCTGAGTCCCTAGAAGAATCAGCATGGAATTAGAGGACAGTGACCTACCCTAACCAAGGACTTAGGTGACATGTGAAGCCTAGTGTCAATTTGTCAGAAAATATCAAAACTATTCTGGGAGCTATGGGTCAAAGTTGATAGGCACAAACAAACAAACACAATAGGTATTTTAAATTCACAGCTTGGAAAAGAAAAAGGGAGATGTTATCGTTTCTCTTCTTCAATTCAACTTTAGATTTTCTAGTCAGAAAAAGGATAATTAGAAGTTAGAAATTGTTATTGCCAGAAAAGAGCTCTACACTCTGAAAAAAACAAAACAAAACAAAACAAAAAGCAACCTGGCCCTCCCTTTAAGGAGTAAATAAATCTCGATTACTATTGATAGTAAAACTGATATCAACTCTTCTGAACAAATGAGAGGTAAATGCAAGCCTTAGCTGGGTTAAGATTTGAAAAACATTTATAATATATATTTGAAAGTTCCATTATTTAAAATATTTACTAGACATGCTTTGTGATGTTAAGTTACTTTAAAAATCTTACACAAGGGAGGGAAAGTAGATATTATTTCTTCATTTAAGAAGGAGATATGTGTGGACATTAGCTAATATTTGTCATACATTTACTACCTGTGTTGAGGCATAGTGAAATAAAAACTTTATTTCAGATATTTAATTTTATTCTTACAATGAATCCCCTGAGATGGATAATATCCTCTTCATTTTACAAATGAAACAATTGAGACTTAGAGGTTAAACAAATGATTTTTTAACCTCATTCAGCCAATACGTGTTAGGAAACAGCTCGACACCCTCAAATCCATGATTCCTGCCATCATATTCACAGAAACAAGACAAGAGCTGAAATTATAGCCTGACTCTTGAAACAGTTAAAGAATTGTGTATGTTTATGAAAGTTCTGATTAATAAGATATTCTGAGGGCAAAAGACAAGGTGTGGATAGATTGGCAGTGTGCGGATTAGGATGTATCACAATGCTCAATAATAAAACCACAGAAAATAAAAATTTAATCCTTAATGTATAGAACATTTAGAGTAGATTCTTTTTTTCCTGAGTATCAATTACTATTACACTATAAAAGAATGGAATTGAACAATAAACAGTTCCCTTGGTATTTTTTTTTTTAAGGTGAGAGTTATAAAAACAATATTTGCCTTCTGGTTTTAGTTACGGCTTCAGAAATTCTATGGGTACAATTTGTTTTAGTTATTTTGTTATCACTACCAATAAAGAGACTCTAATTGTAACATTCGTATCTAAATCAGATAGTGAATAATTACATTTTCAATGTTGTCTTGACATAGCTAGAAGTTAACAGGATACGCTTCTGGTGTGTTCTGGATTCTAAGGGTAGAACCAGCATGGAATTAGTCAGTCCAAGTATTCCTAAAGATCCACAGACAGTTATCCTGGATGTGGGAAGCCCAAAGATTTATTTTATTATTTTTTTAATTACATTTTACGTTTTGGGGTACATGTGAAGAACATGCAATGAATATGACCAAGTGGGTATAAAATTTTGTCTGAAATTAAAGAGATATTGATTAGATAATCCACAGAGACCACTTTTTTGTGATTATCTTCTACCAGGGTAAAAGCAATAGCAACCTGAAAACCCAAAAAACCATACATTTTAATGGCAAGTCCTCCCCAGGAAGGATTAATAAATCTGAGAATTAATCTGCAAATCCAGGAGGAAGAAATCAAGATGAAACCTTCTATCATATTTATACATTTGATTGTTGCAATTTTATGGTTTGACATAGAGCAATAGCTTTCAATTTGAAAGGGACTTTACTTTCAAGTAAGTCACTTTATCTCTTTAGATTTGAAAGGCATGCGACTTTAGAGTAAGTCACTCAACCTCTTTTTTGAAAAGGGGAATGCCACACCTGACCCTCATCACTCCCTTCCCCTTTGTTCATAGCCTAGCTTTATTCTGCGCATGTGCACGCAAACACACACACACACACACACACACACACACACACACAGTAGGAAGAGGATTTTTCATTTTATAGAACATATGTTAGGCTACACAGGATTTTCTATCAAGTTTCTTCCAGCTGTAAAATTCTGAGACTAAATATCAAATTAAAGAAAGCACTAATTGTCAGTGATGGGGAATGTAGTACAGTCTGCTTCTACCGGCACTCACTGCTAATTTCATATATTCGCTGGCTTAAAAAAATTTCTAACACACTCAGAAAAGTCTATACTGGTGGTACCAGGAAAACACTGAAAATTGTTACTCTCCGTGTTGTGTCTAGGTTTCTTGGCTACATCATCACTTCGACCATTTACTTTTAAAGAAATACTTTTGTGGAACAAAAATGTAAAGATTTTTTTCTGTTGGTGGCTTAGTACAGTAGCCTAAGGTGGCTGAACATGTGTGCCTGTTGTGTGAGTCCCTTAGATGTGCTTTGTTTCTTGGTCACAGTGTATCCCTCAACTTAAGTGTCTCACCATCAAAATGTTTGTTTTGGGCCCCAAGTGGCAAACTTTGAGACTGATTATTTCTTTCAACTTGGATTGGCTCATCTGCTGTGAGTAGAGCCAAGCTGACATATTATTCTTTCCTTTCTCTTCTTTCTTTCCTTTTTGTCTGCCCATCACTAGGTAGAGGCAGCACATAAGAGAGGAAAGCCATGCTCATGGAGTCCAGCGCGTCATCCAGAAGGCGGATGTTCTATCTCTGTTTTGCTCATTAAAACAAACAAAACTGCACCTGGATTGCCTCGTACTTAAGTAAAATGGACTATGATGATTGAAGAAAAATCTCTTATATTTAAGGAATAATCTTAATAGATTACATTTTTATTTCTATTAGCTTACATTTCTATTTTTGATATTTGCATAATATTTAAAAATTTTTTAATGAACTAATCTTTTTATATCTCTTATGAGAACTTGATGGAGATACAATGTTTGAAGACACGTGGTATTTGAAATCAGAAAATGTGTTTATTTTTCTACACAGGTTACAAATGTCATGCATTATTTCACAAACTCTTCTCAAAGTGTTGGTTTTTAAGTTACTAAAAGGAAGGTATATTCATATCACATTCTGGAAGTTTTATAGGGAAGATTGAGTAGCTATAACCTCTAAAGTGCTTTGATCCCTATAAGCCTCAAGAAGAGAATGGTGCACTTTGAATTAATATCTATCCCTTATAGAGCATTTGTAGCATAGCATTTTCCATATATGATCTTATTTAACCCTCCAGCAATCCTATGATATGGGGATTATACACACGTTACAGAGGAGAACCTGAGGCTTGGAGAAAATAAGTAACTTCCACAAGACCACAAGGCAAGTCAGTGGCAGAGCCAGGATCAGAAACCAGGCAGGCTTCATTTGGAGCCATGCTGAACTCTGGCTAGAGAATTCTGGCCACCATCTGCAGAGCTAAAAGAAGGGGTCATAAACATGTAGATTTTGAGAAATGTCTGTTGTTTTTCTTATAATAAAGGTTATGCATTCACACACACATACACGCGCGCACACACACACACACACACACAAACAACTGGAAATTAGAGAAAACAAAAAAATTAGCTATAATGTCACCACCCAAAGACAGGTAATATTTTGGTATTTTCAAATATTCTTTTGTCTTTTCTTTTTGAATTATTGTATTTTAAAAATAACTCTTACTGGTTGCCTGATTATGAAGTAATAAATGTTCACCATAAATATTTTGAAAAATACAAAATTGTCTATAAAAGAAAGTTGAAATCACTGCTAATCTCAAAATATAAAGATACCTGTCAACACTTTGGCATTTTACCTCCTTGTGACTGAGATCACATATCTTGAGACTGAAGCCCACATTTTCTGTACCATACAGTTTATAGTTTAGGCCACAACATCAATTTTTAAAATTATTTCTTTGGTTTTTACTGGATTTGCTGATGTTTTATTTTTTAGAAAATTGCAGATGTGATTTTTAGGCAGCTGATTGGAATATTCTGGTTGCTCTGAATAGGACTAGGTGCTTTGCTTTTTACTGAAGGACAAATATTCCCACACATAGGAAAAAAACATCAAAGAATGAGTAATGATACTGTTTAAATCTGCCCTTATCACTCCAAAGAATGACTTTTCTTTCTTCCAAAGCAACTTTTAAAAGCGTTTCTACTGCACAGTGAAAGAAAACCACAAACTCCTTATTTAATAACTGGGATCATGTGCTTTTAACAAGAGGAAAAGGTCAAGACTGAAGCAATTGATATGGAGCTGTCATATTAGTTACATAAATTTAGGACTTATATACATTTGAGAGGGATGCAGAAATATGGATTGAATTTTAATCACACTAAGAAAGTTTCTCTTGAGCAAAAGACATGATGTTTGTTCCCCAGAGCCTTTCTATCCTGTCCCTCGCCCTGCCAAGGGAACTAGAAAAGACATAAACATGTAAGAACCTAAAAGCCTTCTGGATAAAACTCAGCTTGGTGCAACACATTCTAGCTATCACAGCTTTACTCCCAGGCTTCCACCTTTCCTAGGAACGTAGCAAAAATCTGAACTAACGAAACCAAACAATAAAAGAACTGAAAGTCTTTAAACCTGAGTTCTTGGGGTGATAGTCTTTGTGCCCTCCATAGAGTCAAAGCCCTAAAAAGATTTGTAAAAAACAAAACGCTGGTACCTGTCTCTATTTCCCCAAACCTCTCTACATTTACTTACCTTCTGAAGACTCACGCTTTCTCTTTTCCTTGTGATTGGGTTTGCATAGAATGAAGACCTCTCCCACAGTTCTCAGCTTAAATTCTTTTATTTCTTAGCTATGGAAGAAAATTCAAAAAATTCCATGCTCTACTTTGTAACTCCCTGGACATAGTGAATCCATTACATACATCATGGGGAGGGAGTGGAGAAAGAGGAATTCTTATGTAAATTCATACAAGTTGGAAAAACCGTTTAGCAGTACCTACTAAAGCTGCACATATGCAAAACCAGTGACCCAGGCATGTCATGGGTACATAACCTACACAAATGTAGACATGGGTGCTAAAAGACATGTACCACATGTTCACTGCAGCCCAGTTTGTAATCACCCCCAAGTGGAAAGAACTGAAGTCCCCACCAACTGTAGACTGCACAATAAAATTGTACTTTCATCAGTGGAAACAGGCCGCAGCTTGAACGAATGCCGTAAACATAAGGTCAAGTGAAACAGGCCAGGTCCCCCTCCTCCAAAAAAAGACATACTGTATGATTTTGTTTACATTAACTTCAAAAACAGGTAAAATTAATTCACGCAATGGAAAGTCATGGTAGTAGCTGCCGCATCTCAGGAGCGGGTGGTGGCGGGTCAGGGAAGGAGCCCCAGGATGGCTCATGGTGCTATTTTATGACTCGATGCAGGGGTAGTAATAGGCATGTCCACCTTGTAAAAGTTCATCTAGCTGAGCATTTGTGACTTGCATTCTTTTCTGCGTGTGTCAACTCTGGGAGAAAGATTATTTGAAAATGAAATATAATATTATATGTACAAAGTCCTTTCTATATAGCCAGAAACAGCGTTGGTTTCCCAGGTGACTGAGAGTTCATCAGGAGCTTACTGAGTGGAGGGCAGGGGACAGGTATGTTCATTCTCTCTCCCTCTCTCTTTGTTACTCTGTATGGCAACAAGTTAGGCTTAATGATAGCGTAATTTCGAATAAGTCATGTACACTTTCTGAATCCTTTTTTCTTATTTGATGAGTGAAGTGTTAGTTAAAATGGTGTCTCCATTCCTTTCCCGCTCTCACTGCTGTGATTCAAGCCCTCTCCTTCTCTGTAAGGCTTCTGCTGCCCTCTCGATTTCACAATCATCTTTCTCTCTCTCTGTCTCCCTCTTCCTCCCTTTCCACCCCCATCTCTGTCCCCCAAGACTTGAGCTTGTTTTACATCTCGTTTAGTATCTCCTCTGTTTTCCTGGCACCATGCCTTGTACAGAGCAAATAATAATGCTTTAAAAATTTCTCTATAAAGGAAAAAGTTCAGTAACGTGTGAATTTCACATTGTAGTCAGTGGTTAAATGCCTCAAACATTTAAAAAGTAGAATTTATGTCAACTTGGGCAAAAGGTCATGCCAATTTCTAAATGGAATCCAATAGCAAGAACGCACCAAGAGCAAGCAGGAGTGGTGAGAATTTCCTCACTCTGACCCTCAGAGGTGGTGCGTCTCATCTATGAGATAAAAATGTCATCACTCATCACGTCACTGAAACTTGGGTATAAGTAAAGGGAACATAATCATCTGGGAAATTTTAATCTGAGTTAGAGAGAAGATTTTAAGGTTAAAAGTCCTTGGGATTGACAAAGAATATTTAAAAGGAGGGTTCATAGATAAAGAAACTGTGCAGTGACTCACACCTGTAATATCAGCACTTTGGGAGGTCGAGGCGGGTGCATCGTCTGAGGTCAGGAGTTCGAGACCAGCTTGGGCAACATAGTGAAACCCTGTCTCTACTAAAAATACAAAAAAAGTAGCTGAGTGTGGTGGCAGGCTCCTATAATCCCAGCTACTATGGAGGCTGAGGCAGGAGAATTGCTTGAACCCAGGAGATGGAGGTTGCAGTGAGTCAAGATTGTGCCATTGCACTCCAAACTGGGCTACAAGAGCAAAACTCTGTCTCAGAAACAAAACAAACCAAAACAAAGAAACGATAGTATATCTATACGATGGAAGACTACTCAGTCATAAAAAGGAATGAATTAACAGCATTTGCAGGGAACTGGATGAGAACTGGAGACTAACATTCTAAGTGGAGTAACTCAGGAATGGAAAACCAAACATCGTATGCTCTCACTGATATGTGGGACCTAAGCTATGAGGAGGCAAAGGCATAAGAATGATACAATGGACTTTGGGGACTTGCGGGGGAAGGGTGGGAGGTGGTGACGGATAAAAGACTGCAAATATGGTGCAGTGCATACTGCTTGGGTGATGGGTGCACCAAAATCTCAGAAATCACCACTGAAGAACTTACTCTTGTAACCAAACACCACCTGTACCTCAAAAACTTATGGAAAAATTAAAAAATAAATAAAAGGAGGGCTGGATGATAAGAATTTCTCATCTTGTTTTCCGAATTGTTCAATTGTACTTCCTTCCTTAGGGAGCCGACCATATTTCTACACTGCAGGAGGATGCGTCTCTACTAGCTTGAGACAAATATCCTCTTAATTGTTTTTTCACCACATTTATCTTTGCTCACGGAGAACCATTTGATCTGTGGTTTAGCCTCCCAGGTGACTGAACAAGACCAGTGACCTTCTGAGGCAGACCCTCTGTGATGGATAACAGATGAGTCTTGCATTTTTGCATCATGTACTGAATACCCAGAGAAAACTGAGTTTCTAAAACTGCTAAATCCAGGATCGAGTGGATTAGGGTCGTTCAAGGAGGAGGCGTCTAGGGGGCTCACCCCTCAGTAGCCAGCTGTGCCCACAGCAGAGAGGGGTACAGGGTGACAGAGTGAGGCAGGCAGAGGAAGCTTCATGTGGCCAGGTGGGAATGGACATCAGGCTCCTGGCTGCTCTCCTCACCCAGCTGCACCTTCAGCTTTTCACTGGCAGACACCCGTGGCTGCTGAGATACCTTCCCCTCCAGCGAGTCAGCTGGCAATTACCTTATGGTCTTAAGGATATTTTTGATGTTGCTGAGAAAGTAACAGAAATAGAGGAAAATGTCAAGTGATACTTTTAGAAAAGCGTAGATGTTAACTTGTTTGGCTTCTGACTCTCAGTCTTAAAGAAACATGATCACCTTCTTTCTCATTGATACTTAAAGAACCTGCTCACATAGCAGGTGCTGGCTAGTTTGGACAACATGCCTCTGCTTGTATTTACCTACCTTACAGGTGAGAATGAGTTTAAATAAAACATGGACATTCCTAGGAAACACTCAATAGTGCCCCTCCCTGCCTTTTTTCTGCTGTTATCTGCTGTGTTATCAGGGAACAAGGCAGAGTGCTGTGGTGGCAGATGGTGGACTTTTGAGTCCTAGAACTCCAGACTCATGATCATGACATGTCTGGGCTCCACCCCGACAAGCCACGAGAACTTGGGGAGTCCCATAATCTCTGCAGGCCTCAGTTTCCTCTGCTGTAAAACAAAGCAATGGACTAGATAACATTTCTTTCCATTTGACAAATTCATAAAGTATGAAATAACCTAACTCTGAAAAATATTTGTATAATATTTTTACTCCAGATCAGGATGCATGATTTATATTCAGCTGAGATGGATTGACTACAAATTACATCTTCAACTCACTTGAATTTACTGCCTTAGAAGAAGGAATAAGTAAGATAGTTCCATTTCTAGTGACAGGCACCTGGTACTTTGAAATCTTCCATTTTATTACTCACCTTAATGTTTTCACTAAAACACATGTGGTTTTCAAACACAGGAAGGAAAACATGGTAACCTGTGGTCACAATTTCCACTAGAAAATAGAAAAGGTGTAGTTTAGAAAGAATGTTCGTGGGGTGTTCCTTTTTACTTTAAACATGCAAACCTATGTCACAAGAGTTTTCTCTTGAGAAGGACACTATTAATTGTTGCAATTTTCAAAAGTTGTTGAAAATGGGACCCAATGGCATCTGTGGTTGCAATCGGAGCAGTCCTGTTTGAAGAACGGCGAAGTCTTTAGTACCAGGGACGTTCCCAATATTCCATGGTGTCTTCAAGCACTCTCTCTCTTCTTTTTTCATGCAAATTCTGGGAAACCTAAAGAAAATGTCTTTTCAGGCAGTCCTTCTCATACCCAACTAGCTTCAAGAATCCCTTTTCAGATCCCATCTTGAAGCAAATTAGCCTGTTCAAATAGCTCTTCCTCTGTAGCAATTACCTTCACAGCTATTTTCAACAATTGGTTCTGTAGTTTGCTGTGACCAGTTGAATTTACCTTATACCTAAAATTAATTAATTCTTCAATAAATATTTAGAGAGCACAAACTAGGTTTATGACATGAGCACACATCTAAGTTAATCAGTTAATCAGAAAGAAATGCAAAACACAAATGAAAAAGTCCTTGGAATTTTCTAAATTGTAAACATCTACAACTATTAGAGATATAGAATAAGTTTTAAGTAAATTCTATTTTCACAAAAGACGGCTACTGGAACTTTGGAAGTCCTCTTTCCAAAGTACCTAGCAGGAGGGGATGGGAAATCACTCCAATAAATCTTACACATTGATTCAAGAAACCAGCTGTCCAACCTGCAAGAGAAAAATCTGTTAATGGAGTAATATACATATAGCAGTTTAGATTTTTTTCTTTTGACTGCTTTACTGATGACAGTCAAATAAGGATATGAGTAAAGCTCTTCAGTGTATCAAGAAAAACGGATGCAAGTGATTTTCACGTGTAAGTTCATTTTTAGAGGGGAGACCTGCAGCATACATAGTGAAAGCTGGAGTGAGCTGTTCTGTATCAAGCTCTTATCTGCCAGACAGCAAGATCTTATCATAAGTGTTTATACACAAGCACAGATGTGCATGGTGAAACAAGCACTCGTATCAATACAGGATGGTGCTGGGGAGGACTCCTGATGGGTGGGAGGACTCCTCCAGTACTTGTTCCACTGCAGCCTGCCCTCAGCACCACAGCCAGAAAGAGTTCCTAACAGCAGAGTCACACCTGCCACTCTGCCCCAGCCCCCAGGGCTTCCTTCTGCCTACAGGACCTGCCCAGCCCTCACACCCCAGATCCCTCTCTGATTCATCTTTCCCACACAGCTCCAGCTGCATCAGCACCTTTTTGCTTCATAGTATGTTGGCAGGCTGCAGCCCAGGGCACAAGACCTCCTTCAGGTTTGGCCTGAACATCAATTTCTCCAGGATGATTTCCCTGATGGCTCTATTTTAAATTTCAGCCCCTCTGAACCCCTGCCCACACATACACATAGAGTCTATGCTCCCCTTCTCTATCTCCCTCCTCATCCCTCTTCCCAGTTGGCTTCACCTTTCTGGAATAGAAACTCTATGCAGGCAGAGATTTTTCCCCTTATCATTTATTATTGTATTCCAACAACTAGAGAGTACTTGGCACATAGTAGGTGTTCGAACAACGTTTGTTAAATGAATGCATGAATTAAATGTAATCACAATACATTTACAGATATATGAAATTATTCACTTACTTATGCAGAAGAATTGAGCAGCTATGGATTTAATTAGACCTCCACATCTTAAGAATTATTTAATTCATTTACAAATAAAAACAAAAGGCAAATTCTTTACCTTAAATGGAATATCCTGTTTCAGACAGTTGGACTCAAATTGCCTCCATGAAAAGTAGTCATAAGACAATGGACATCTTTCTTTATTCATTGGTCATCATTCTAGCAGTGTGGAGTCAGAGTTGAGGAGTCCCTCTTTTTTCAGATAGAGTTCTATATTAGTTTTCTGCAGCTGTGGTAACAAACCACTACGAACTAAGTAGCTGAGAACAAAAACATATTGCTGCACAGTTCTATAGGTGAGAAGTCTAGGTTAACTCAGTTGACTTCTTCAGGTTTCACAAGGCAGACATCAGGTTGCTGGCTGGCCTGTGCTCCTACTGGGAGGCTCCAGCAAGGTGGGATGAAGGGGTCCCTTCACTGTCCTGAGCAGCATGGCAGCTGCCTCCCTCCCTTGGCAAGAGAAGAAACATTTTAAGAACTGACACACATGGCACTGGTGCCTTGTGGATAACTCCTACCAGTCTGGAGGGTGGCTTTGGTGCTGCCGCTGCAGACATCTCGTGTAAAGGAATGGCTGAGGAAGAAACCCTTCCACATGACTCTGAGTGAGAGCAGCTGGTCACAGAAGAAGAGCACAGACCCTGTGATTCCATTGCCTCAAATACTAGAGCAGGCAGGACCTATCTGCAGTGGTCGAAATTAGATTAGTGCATTCCAGGGTCAGAGGCTGAGGGAGAGAAGTTGACTACACAGGGACATCAGACACTTTTCTGGCAAGATAAAAATGTTCTACATCTTTTTTAAAGAAGTTATTTATGTATTTAAATTAATTAACTTAATTTTAATATAATTATATATATTTATGGTGTACAACACATTCGAAATTGTGTACCTTGTGGCATGGCTAAATCAAGCTAACTAACACATTTGTTACTTCACATACTTATGGTTGATTTGTGGTGAGGACACTTAAAATCTATTCTTAGCAATTTCAAGTAAAAACAATACATTGTTATTAACTAGAGTCACTATGTTGTACAATGGATCCCTTAAAGGAGTCCTCCTCTCTACCTGAAATTTTGTATCCTTTGACCAAGGTTTCCCTGTCTTCCCTCCCCCCACACACACTGCCCCCTGTTTTCTATATCTTGATTGGGGTGATGGTTACATGATACATATTTGGAAAAAAATAATTGACTTGTACAATTAAAATGTATGAATTATATTGTAGGTAAATTATTCCTTAACACAATTGACAAAAATAGTAAAATTCATGAAATCGTGTAAATAATACACCTAATTTTAAACAGAGAAAAAGATGAGAGACATCATTCCAACATATTTTCGGAGGCCATTTAATATGAGATCTATCTTTATGACAAATTTCTAAGTGCACAGCTTGGTGTGATTACCTACAGGCACAATGTTAGGTGTTGGATCTCCAGAACGTAATCTGATTTCTTCCACCCCTGTGGTCCACCCAATACAACGGAGTTCTCTGTAGAGCCATTTACCTTGCTTATTTGGTTGGTAAATTACCAGCTGTTCCTGCTGATGGGTTTGCAGAGAAATTCACAGATGTTGCTCAGATGTTCAGCTTAGCCATGTTGGTTTTGAACAGTGAGTGTTTTTGCCTTTTGTAAAGAAAACACTTGCTCGCACTGCATCCTTTGAAGGAGACACTGTATGGTCAAACGACTTTTGCTGGCTGCCTCAAGCTGCTGAGTGAAATCACATTTCACTGTATACTTTTGTCTTCCTTTCTCACTGATAGAGACATAACCACTGTGGGCAACTGGTAAATATGTCAGATTTTCTTCCATTTTCAGACAAAAACAGCTCTTGAATGAAGGCTATTATGTTTCTGATGTGCTTTTTTAGTTGTCATTTTTATATAGTTTTAAAAAAAAAAGACATTGGATAATGTCACTTAGGTATTTTTCTAACCTGTACAAAGCTTTTTGTGCAATAGAAACATCATACATTATCAAAGACAATGGGCTTATTAATGAGTGTCAGAGATTTTCATTAATTTTTGGAGTGTTTATCAGTTGTATGATCTCTGCCTTAAAAATCTAATTTAGTATTAAAATGCTTTCTTTTTCAATGATTAGTTGCAGAAAATTTAAACTTGTGAGTTTGTATTTTTTTTTCTCTCAGTACTATGACTCTGGAGTTGGTGATGTAATAGGATAATAATGATAATTTACTAAAAGCTTAAATTGCTGAGCCTTAAAGAATGAAACTCAAGTTGAATGGGAAAATCAAAATAAAAGTTATTGTGTATTTCAACATTGCTTGAGAGACTTTTTAAATAAGAAGCTAGAAAGCAGATATCGCAAGTGATTCAAGTAGAATTATGTGAAATATACATAACTTTCAGTATACCATTTCTTTTCAAGTCAGAGAAGCGGTGAAACTAAATCCATGAACACTGGATAGGCCATCTTTAAACGACAAGTCAGAATTTATGTTTCCTACAGATATTTAAAGACTTAATAGAGATATTTAAATTTCAACTAAAATTATTTCTGCAAGCAGAGCCTACGACAATTGCTGAAATTATAGCTAGGAAATTAGCAAATGCTCAATTATATAGTAATTTATCTTTCTAGTTTTTTATGATATGGAAAATGAAACTTTTAAATCTTTGCTTCCATTAATTAGTTGCATATTAGAGAACTTTTATAGGTATGATTCTTACAATAGACTATGAGGTAGATAGTATATCTTTGTTTTACAGAAAAGAAAATTGAGGATCAGAAAGTACACACAATTTGCAAAGATCATGGGTGAGTAGATGGCAGAGTATAGATTTGAAAGCAACGTTGACTTTAAGCCTGTGCTTCTGGTAACCTTCCCATGATACACAGTCACCATTCAAAGAATATTTGTTGAGTGAGTGGTTTTTTAAAACAGAAATTTAAAATACAAAATAAGAAGAGGTATGAGGCAGCTATCTGAATCCATCCTTCCACTACAGATTTTAAAGCCTTTTTCCTTTTCTATCTTGTCTAATTATTTTATCATTTTAACACATTGATATACTCAATGGCTAATCCTTTACTGCCTTGTAAATATGTTAGAAGCATTTTCTAAGTCCTAGAATTGAAAAATAATGATTACTTAAAAAAATATCAGTGACTTTGTTCAGGAAAATTCACTGGTATCCAGTCTGGTGGATTCAGGCTCAGCAGTAAGCTCTTACCTTTTGTCTTCTTTGCTTTCTTCTCTAAAACATTTTTTCAAATTGAGAAATTTTTAAAACGGTGCCTATTCATGGTGTACAATATGATGTTTTGAAATATGTGTATATTGTGGAACGGCTACATCAAGCTAATTAACATACGCATTACCTCACATGATTTCCATTTGTTTGTAGTGAGAATACTTAAAATCTACTCTGAAAAATTTTCAAGTATACAACACGTTGTTGTTAACTAGAGTCACCATGTTGTAGAATGGATATATTGAGCTTGTTCCTCCTGTCTAACTGAACTTGCGTATGCTTTGACCAACAATTCCTCATTTTCCTCCAACCCCCAGTTCCTGGTAACCATTCTGCTCTCTGCATCTATGAGTTTGATGTCTTTATGTTTCCACAACATGAGACGGTTTGAGATGATGTGGTATCGTTCTTTCTCTGCCTGGCTTACTTCATTTAGCATAATGTCCTCCATGTTTATTCATGGTGTCAAGAATGATAGATTTTTTTTTCTTTAAAACTTTACATATGCCACATTTTCTTATCATTCATCCCTTGATGGACACGGGTTATTCCATATCTTGGCTATTGTGAATATTACTATTGTGAGTCATATATATATATAACCCACTGGATCCCTCCCACAACAGGTGGGAATTATGAGAGCTACATATCAAGGACCATCTGAGGAATGGTGTAGAATATTCCTCAGCACTGTCCACCCAAGACATAGAAATACAGAATTTCCTGTTGGCTCCCCACCCACTGGTCAAGGGCTGCCCCAGCAATTAGCCCACTGGCAGCATGGCTGGGCTGGTTCCTACAGAGATTCCTCACCACAGGGGCAGGACTGCCCTCCCCCCCGCCCCCAAGAGAAGGCAGAGACACCAAGAAGCTGTAGTGAGGGGTTGTGAGGTTCACTGTGCACAGGTGGTTGCTGTAGCCGTGGCTGGAGCAAGACTGTTGGGGCATAAATGCTGCCTGACACAATGTGCTTTCCCATTAAGCTCATATAGGGTCTCAGAAGCCTTCTCAATGCAGTGCTCCTGGACCTATTATGAGTTCGTTGCAGGTGGTATATGAAGTATCAAGCAAACAAACAATTGCCAGCTCTAGAACAAATGATGAAAAACAGCACTGGAGCAATTTCTTGCATAAGCATATGTGAAAATTGCCAAGCACGGTTGATTGAATGAGTACTTTAAAACTTGTGGATTTCCTATTTGGGTAGTCATAGGTGTCAGCACTAATTCTGGGAAGGTAGCAAAACACTGCTTTCTTTATGGGACCAGGTAATGAAGCCAGACCAAGGAGATGAGCTTGCTAGGGGGACAGGTGCCATTCACCAAGGAGGCTGCTGGTGCCTCAGGAGTCCCCTGCTGGATTATCCAGAGCAATTATCCAGTTGACAAATAGTACATGTGAGAGATGTAAAAGAGAAACAGATGAATAACAAAATTGATTATTCAGGATAACTAACATCTGTCCTCAAAAAAAGTAGTTAAGATGCATGATGGTATATTCTTTAAATCAGTAATCTCTAACCTTTTCAGCATGAGACTAGTTTCGTGGCAAATAATTTTTCCATGGATGGGGTGGAGAGAGGGGATGATTTCAGAATGATTCAAGTAAATTACATTTGTTGTGCACTTTATTTATATTATTAATACATTGTAAATATAATAATTATATAACTCATTGTAAAGGAGAATCAGTGGGAGCCCTGAGCTTGTTTTCCTACAACTAGATGATCCCATCTGGGGGTGATGGGAGACAGTGACAGATCATCAGGCATTAGATTCTTATGAGCACGCAACCTGGATCCCTGTCATGTGCATTTCACGATAGGGTTCACACTCCTATGAGAAACTAATGCCACTGCTGATCTAATAGGAGGCAAAGTTCAGACGGTAATGTGAGTCAGGGAGAGCAACTGTGAATACAGATGACGCTTGGCTTGCAGGCCCGCCACTCACCTTCTACTGTGAGGCCTGGTTCCTACCAGGCCAGGGACTGCTACATGTCTGTGGGCCAGGGGTTAGGGATCCCTGCTGTAAATGATCGTCAATGAGGTGTTTCAAAGAGAACTCATCTCTGGAACTGTGTATTGGTAACTAGCATAAGAAGACCTGTTAGTAGATTACAGATTAATCAACAGCACAGCACAGAAGAAGGAAGGCTTGAATTGGAGATGGAGATGTATTCAGCCACCTGTGTTGATCTGACTGTCTAGGGAAGGCTCGTGGCAGTCACAAAAAATGTTGAAGACCTGGAGGCTGTTGTGATGTGTGTGGCCAGATCTGCAAACTTGAGAGAAAACTTGAATACTTCCTTCTTTTTTTTCCCTGAATTATCCACATTGGTTTTTACAAATGTCCACATAGGTTTTTACAGACCCTTTCAAAGGTTCACTCTGAAAGCATAATTTGGCTTCCAGGTTAAATAATTAGGGAAAAAGTGTGCTTTTTAAACCTTGGTTTGGGTTTGGGGGCTTAGAGATAGCTTCTAAGATATACAAACCTCTAAAATACCTCCAAATAAGTGAGACCAAACTAGTATTTCTTTCTGTGAGTTGACAAAAAAATCTGGTGGGTTTACAGAGGAGGAAATGATTTCTGGCTGCACGGGGTGTAGGAAATGTGAAGACCTCTTCTGCGCCTGTTACTGCTATGATTAAATAATGGCCTTTCTCTGCTTGGTTTTAAGATTTGGAGGTGATCTGATGATTTCAGTAGAAAAACAGTACATAGTTTAAAAGTGCTTATGAGAAAGTGGAAAAAGGTAGAGAGAAAACAAGAACAGTCTTAGTCACTGGATAATTTGTGCAAACATGAGCTGCTTGGGGCTTCTCAGAGATGGCTATTTTGTAACAATCACAAGTCTCCATATGCTCCATTTGCCAGAAACTCACTCATTCCCAGACTCATTCACATAGGCACATCCCAGTTTCAATGATTTATTACTTCATTTCATGTTAAATAATTATTCTGCACAAGTTCTCTCGGGGTTTAATTGTATACAATTCTAGGAATTAAAGGTAGACATAAATAAGAGTAAAATCCCTTGATCTGCAAGTGTTAGTTAATTTTGTACAACTAAGCATTGTGAAGATGGATGGAAGTTTCATAGACCAGACATTTTTCATGCAGCTGTGATCAGTGAGTTTCTCGAGTAGCAAAGACAAACACAATTTTCGTATGCAAACCAGTACAGCTAACAATGTCTTAATTGTTGTTATTTAAATGAGGAGCAATTAATTAGCATTCATATGGCATACTAGCTTTCACTTAATTAATTGTATAGATCCAATTTCCAAAATAAAAACAATGCATATGTGTCTCTCCTTTGCCAAATTCAACATAAGCTGAGAATTTGTAAATTGAGAAGCTTGTTAGAGGGAATTCCCCTCTGGCGGGAACAATTCCTCTCTCACTAGTTAGTTCTCCCATTAGAGACCTTGACTACGGTGTAGAAATATTTTTTTCCCATTTCTGAAATAAAATTGGATAGCTTTAAAAAAATAAAAGTAACTCTAAAGAAAAATCCAACACACAAAAAGGTAACAATGGGGCGCAATTCCAAGTTCAAATTCCTGATCTGCATAATGTCTGAGCGGAATTTGAATTGCCTCCCTCACTTGCAGAACAATTGGTCCTGCCTTCTCAGGGCGCTGACTCCCAGCTCATCTGCCAAGTAGTCTCTGGCATGTCCCAAGCTCATGAATGCAGCTGTTGGGCTTGGGTTACCCTCGTTGAATGATTTTCCAGATAGTTCCCTCCATGGTGGTACTTCCTTGAGGAATCCCCAAGGGAGTGGGCAGTCACTGCGGATTAGTTTCAACTGCCTTCTTGGAGTAGAGGCTGGAATATTAAAAATGACATCTCCTAGATTCCCTTACAGTTAGAGTTTGGGATGTGATTTAGGTTCTGCGAGCAGAAACGTGTGCAGAACTTGAATTTGAGGTGGGCAATGAAACTCCTTTCCACTGAAAGGGATTCTAGTGAGCCGGCGTGGCATGGAGACCCCTGTGTGCAGAGGCAGGTTTCATCCCTCAAGCAGCATATTCCCCATGCCTGACTGGGGCAAAAGCAACCATTCTCTTGTCTGCCAGAGACTGCGGTATAATTTGAATGCTATTCCTAAAATTCCTAAAATCCCAGAATTTGTCTCTGCAGCCTTCCCAAAGGTATTTCCCAGCCTGTGATGATAATCTCTTCCTACGTAAACTAGCCGGAATGGAGTCTGTTCTTTGCCAGTGAACTTTTACCCTAACTGGTATGACTATTCTCAAGAAAACAGGCAATCTGGATTGTCAATCTTATCAGATTAAGTGTGAAAGCAACAAGGACACTCTACGTTCAGACTATGGGTTACCTGTTTTTAACTGTGCCAGAAAGCTTAACAGCACTTCTCTGCATGTGCTCATGTCTTGTAGGCTTGGGGCTGATGCCGCTATCAGCCAGGCACGGTCTGTCCTCGAAGGCTGCTGAATTACAGCACAGGTTGTGTCTTTCCAGCTTTCCTATTTGTGTGCGTGTGTGTGTGTGTGTGTGTGTGAGAGAGAGAGAGAGAGAGAGAGAGAGAGAGAAATGGGACAATTCTGGCAAAGAGAGGATTGGAGAGAGGACACCTGGGCAGATTCAAACCCCAAAGAGGCTTTGTCACCTACAGAAGCAAGCCCTCGTCTCCTGAAGTTTAGTGCAAACATCTCACCTGAGTGATTTCTTTCTTTTTCTTTCTTTTTTTCTTGTTTTTTGAGACACAGTCTTGCTCTGTCACCCAGACTGGAGTGCAGTGGCATGATCTCAGCTCACTGCAACCTCCGCCTCCCAGGTTCAAATGATTCTCCGGCCTTAGCTTCCCGAGTAGCTGGGATTACAGGCACCTGCCACCACAACAAGCTAATTTTTGTATTTTTAGTGGAGATGACATTTCACCATGTTGGCCAGGCTGGTCTTGAACTCCTGGCCTCGTGATCTGCCAGCCTCAGCCTCCCAAAGTGCTGGGATTACAGGCGCGAGCCACCACGCCCTGCCCTCACCTGGGTGATTTCTAACAGGGATCATGCTGTTCACACAGGACCATTCTCTTATTGCCTCTACACTCTTGATTTTTCTATCCTTCATAACTCCAGAGCCATATCCCAGCAGGACTCCGGGGTAAATACAGTCCTACATGGGAAGAGAAGCTTACAGACTCAATGAATTGCAAGATATTGCCAATGAATACCAGCAGAAACCAAAGAAGCATGGGTGAGAACGAATTTTTAAGGTCATAAACCAGGAAGAAAGGAACACAGTTTTAGATAAGGCTGAATTTCTCAAATTAGGGGCACTTACCAGAGATTCTGGATTCAATGTGCCGATTCAAATAACAGAGAATGATTCTTTTTTTTTTTTTTCTTTTTTTTGGGTGGCTAACATTTAAAGTTTATAATTATTTTATCAAATTTTTATTACTACAAACATAATAAATTAGTTAAAAATGGGAGACTAAGCACATGCTCAGTTTCTCTCTTCTGCCCAGAATCCAAGAATGAATTTTTTTTTTTTCAAAAATGTATAACATGCCTGGAAGACAAAGCAAGAATGGCCTTGGTGGATCAGAAATGAATAGTTCCTAAAACTCCAAAGGCAAACGTGACCAGACTGAATGAGGAACATGCAGGACACAGCTGCTGTAAACGTGAAGACAGCATTATATCCCCAGACAGGATGTATCCCAGAAATTAAAAGATGTATTAACATTATTCTCATTAAAAATATGAAAAAGGAGCAATGAGCAAGACTCCTGCATATCCCTGATACTTTTCAACATAGCAAAAAAGGTCCTAAGCAAAGTAATAAAATGAGAAAAAGAAAAAATATATAAGAATAGGCATAAATGGAAATAAAACTGTCAATATTCCCAGATATGACAGTCTACTTAGAAAATCCAAGAGACTGGCCAGGCACAGTGGCTCACGCCTATAATCCCAGCACTTTGGGA
>NW_022437040.1:4766245-4777828 GCF_009761245.1 Sapajus apella | reverse complement strand
ACGGTGGCTCACGCCTGTAATCCCAGCACTTTGGAGGCTGAGGTGGGCAGAACATGAGATCAGCAGCTGGGGACCAGCCTCCCCAACATGGTGAAACCCCCTCTCTATTAAAAATACAAAAATTAGCTGGGCATGGTGGTAGGCACCTGTAATCCCAGCTACTCGGGAGGCTGAGCCAGGATAATAGTTTGAATCCAAGAGGCAGAGGTTGTGATGAGCTGACATCACACCATTGCACTCCAGTCTAGGTAACAAGAGCGAAACTTGGCAGATCTGAAAGTTTGGGGTCGGAGAAGACAACCACGAAAATTCAAACGCAGCACATTTAAATGCCACCTTTGCAAAGTAGACACTATATATTTACCTCGAATCACACGTTTCACTGTGGAAAAATCAATAGCATTCCACAGTGAGCGTAGCCGTGTCATCAACATCCAGGCATGATTAACTTGACCACATATTATAACATCTTTTAAATTGAGGTAGAAGAAAATCTGTAATATTGCTCTTTCAGGTAACTGTGAAATGTCACATTCTAGAGTGTCATCTACAAGACAGACTTCAGAAGAACTTTGTTCAGCAAAATTGGATTTTTCTGCAGAAGCTCCTTTGAGTAGTAACCTATTTCTCCATTTTTTCAACTGAAGCTTATGTTTTAATATCAGCTCATCTTCTTTCTTTTTATTCTTATGTCTTGCTCTATTCTGCCATTTTGTTAGAATAATGGTTAGCTTGTGACAATAGGTGATCTGTTGTATCCACAATACTATATTTTTAAGTTTTTCTTTCTGGTCTTCCCTATAAGAGTGCCAGTGATGACATACAGATTTTTGAAGTCTGAAATTGTAACATATCACTGCTCTGTTCATTTCTTCGCCAGGACAACATTTTCATTTGTATGAGTGAAGTCTCTCCAAGTGCAAAAATGAATCTTTACTAAATGTCCAGTATTAAGCTATATGCTTTTATCATCAATTCTGGAGTCATCAAAGAAGATTCTGAAGACCACTTTTGATTGTAACCATGATCATTCCCTCTAAAAACCTCAGTGGATCCTCAGGACCTGTAACAAGTATACCACATAATGTAGTTCTGGAAGGAATGTAGTTCTTGAAGTAGTTCTTCAGCCTCGGGTTGGCATTGTGAGGCGAGGCCATGGTCCGAGGCCCGATGGAGAAGCTCATCCCCTCCTCTCAAGGGAACTAGGGGACCTGGTGTGAGGGGCATTGTCCCAACAACCAGGGGACAGGGCAGGGCTGCCCCACCTGGCCAGGTGAAAGCCTCCCGAGAATGATTCTAAACATTTGCTGGGGGCCGGGCGCGGTGGCTCATGCCTGTAATCCCAGCACTTTGGGAGGCCGAGGTGGGTGGATCACGAGGTCAAGAGATCGAGACCGTCCTGGTCAACATGGTGAAACCCCGTCTCTACTAAAAATACAAAAAATCAGCTGGGCATGGTGGCGCGTGCCTGTAGTCCCAGCTACTCGGGAGGCTGAGGCAGGAGAATTGCCTGAACCCAGGAGGCGGAGGTTGCGGTGAGCAGAGATCGCGCCATTGCACTCCAGTCTGGGTAACAAGAGCGAAACTCTGTCTCAAACAAACAAACAAACAAACAAACAAAGCATTTGCTGGGAGGGTTGGCGGAAGCTCTCCCTCAGGAAGCACCTGTGCAGACTTAAGGACTCTGAGACTCCAGAGTGCCTCACCTTAAGGCAGAAGAGGGGACTAAAATATTTCAGGAGCTGGGAGGGCTAGAGTGGATGGTTCATATGGAAATTGCACATTCACCCCTATTAGGTTCCAATTGCTGCTGTAACAAAGTCACAAACTTAGTGGCTTAGTACAACACACATTTACTATATGTCAGTTCTGGAGGTCAGAAGTCCTAAAATCAAGGTGTGCGCTGGGCTGCATTCCTCCTGGGTGCCCTGGGTTGCAGGTGGGGTGGGGGCATCTGTATATATTTCTTGCATTTTCCTGCTTTCTTTGATTTGTGTTGCCTTCCCACCTTCAAAGCCAGCAGCGTAGCATTTTTGAGTCTCTCTCTCTCTCCCATCTCTGCTCATCCCGCCACATCTTCTGTAACTCTGATGCCCATTTCCTTCTTGTACATTGGATCCACCCCAGTCAGCCAGGATAATCTCCCCATCTCCAGGCCCCTAACTTAATGACACCTGCAAAGACCCTTTTGCCATATAAAATACACATCCACAGGTTCTGGGATTACAATGACATCTTTGGGGGACAATTATTTTTTCTATGACATCCTCTAATGATGTCCCCTGAGAGTGGTCAGATGGTTACTCCTTCATTAAGACATTGAGAAATCTGCCAACAGCAAGAAGGGGAGGGTCTTTATAGAGTGCTGAGGGGTCCGCCTCTGCACGGAGGGACTGAGGTGGGAACACTGCGGCTCAGAAGGGCACCCAGAGTCCTGGAGTGGCAGAGCTAGAGACAGAACTGAGGTGGGTATGGCTACCAGGAGTTTTTGAGGAACCAGAGTTTCCTGGGCAAGAGCCTATTTCCATAGATGAGCATAAGGCACATAGATATGATCTAGATCTCAGCAATATGCTCAAGAGATAAAACTACCCTTGGCTGTTGGGAGATGGAGAGGCAAAGTTCTGTTAGACTTGTTTCTCAGCCTAAATTCCATGAGTGCTCAGAAGAAAAGGGACTGAAAATAAACAACCGTGATCAAAATCAGCAATCCAAATAAGAAGATAATGACTTTGAGAGGTTTTCTGCTTTGCTTTGCTTTTTTTTTTTTTTTTTTTTACTTTTGGGAAATGCAAACAAGTCCGGGAAGTTGGGAAAAGTTAAAAAGGAGCGTTAGTACTACAGACTTGGAGGCTGGCTGCAGTGGCCAAAGGCAGTAGAGCACCAGGGCTGTGGCCTCTGTGTCCTTGCCGTGACATAGTTGGGTTTAGGGGCATAATCAGTGGCAGTTACAGGAGATGACAAAATACCCTCCAAAGACTTACAGAATAGGTATGGGGGATGTATATTTTTAGGAGGACAGAGATTATGCAAAAAAGGGAAAATGCTATCTTCAGAAAAATGCTAATACTATTAACTAACATTTATCACTTTTTATATGCCAGCCTTGTGCTCAGCACTTTACTTGCATTTTATAATTTCATCATTATTTTCTCAATTTGTGGGGAAGAGGTAAGGGAGGCTTAGGAAAGTTAGGTAATCTGCCTGGTTATCTTTAGGTGGGAAGTAGGGGCACAGAGACCACCGCTGGGTCCTTCTGTACAAAGTTTGACAACTTCACCACAGGCCACCCTAGAAATGTGCCACATGGCTCCTCTGTGACTTGTAAGGCTTCTGAAAACCAAGTTACAGTCCACATGGAAACTGAGGCTTGCTACAGTGAAATAACTTACCAGAGGTCATATGGGTTCTTATTTCAGAGCTGGGACAATAATCTAGGTTTCTAGCTTCCAGCTCAGTGTTGTTTTGGTGACAATACACTGTCTGATTGTAGAATCACTCAAGAGGGGAACAAAGCTCAGGAAATGAGATCAGCCCAGTCTCCATGTGATGAAGCAGACCACAGATCATCCCCGGATACACGTTTACCCCAAGATGAGAGCAGGCTAAGAGCTAAGAGTGATGTACCCCTTCACACGCTCCTACCAGCCTCACATAGCACACAGAGCACTTCAACCAGTTCTGTCACATTTGACATCCACCCTGGGGATCTGATAGCCGCCAAAAGGAATGAATGAAACAGAGCAACAAATATTCATGTGGGTAAATTTCACAACATAATATCGAGAAGACACTCGTAAGTTAAGGTGAATGTGTACAACTTGATAAATATAAAAATATATAAAGTTTAAGAAATGTTAAACAATGCTCTAAGCCTTCTCCTCCCATGTAAGACTGTATTTACCTCTGAGCCTTGCTGGAATATGGCTCTGGAGTTATGAGAGACAGAGAAATCCTGGAACCTGTGGATATGTATTTTATATGGCAAAAGTTTTAAGGATATATGTATATATCCTTAAAAGTATAAAAGATGTGGAGCAATGCTAACCTTCAAATTGAGGGAGTGATTTCTTGGATGGAAATTGGAGGTGGCGAGTGGAAGCACAGAAGGATGAGGGGTATATGATGGCACCAACTTGAACTCATGATGAAGAGCTTGGCTCTTTCCAGGCAGTTGTAATCAATGCTCCAAAGGCCATTTTCGGTGTTGGGAGCATTATGAGTAGGGAGAAGGGTGGAAAATCTTGGCCTTGGCCCAGCTGTGTCTAGATAAACTGGAAATTTGCCCTGACAGTTTTTTTCCTCTATTGTGCAAGGCAGGGCCAAGTGATGTCATTGGGACATGCAGATGTCTCTGTCGTCTTCTTTGACTAGTGCCAAGGAAAATGATCTTTGCAATCAAGTGATGCTCCTTCCCCCAGCTCAGATTCAGTTACCATTTCTAAACCTGTGACCACAGGCTTGACTCCTGGAAACTCATGATTTCCTTGAGGGAAATCATGCCCGGCTGCTTTCAGCTTTAAAAGAGAGTTCTGGCTTATCTCCAGGATAGCGGAAAAGCTGTTTGCATCTCAGTTCTGTTACAAGGGGGCACACACAAAAAGCAAACTAATTGATTCCTTTCTACCTTCTTTTATTTATTTATGTATTCATTCATTTAAGGAAAGAATACTGATTCAACATCTACTCGGGGACTGCAAAAGAGAGATTACCTGCCCTGAAGGTTAAGTATTGGCAACAGGGGAGACAAACTTGGGAGCAGGCAGCTGTAGCACCATGTGGTGCTTCACAGTGAGAAGAGGAGAGGAAGGCAGGAGCCTCAGGAAGGATCACCTAACACAACCTGTAGAAGAGCTGATGGGGAAAGCCTTAGAAAAAGGGTCACACAAGATAAGTCTTTAAGAATAAGTGGGGGTTAACCAGATGGAAAATGGCAGAGCAATTTTGGACAGAGCAGCAGGTAGAAAGTCAAGGGGTCATGAGAAAGCAGGATGCCTGTGGGAACTGCTGGAGATGGATGGTGGTGAGCGGATGAGATTCTAATCAGGATCATGTTTATCCTCAATTTCTCCAGAGTAGCATGCACACAACAACAAACATTCCTATGTATTTCACACTGGACACTGTACTAGGAGTTTTACACATAGGATCATATTTTATCTTCATTTTGCAGCCAAGGAAGTGTTCTAGGCAAGACTTGACCCTAAGTTGCCATCTTCTACTATTTGCCCTTGACACTGTTGCTACACAGGATTGTAAGACCCACTCTATTTACCACACAGCTGTTGTGATGGTTAAACGATGCAAACTATGTGAAAGCACTCACAGAACTATAAAATGCTTCATACGTAAAGTCTTGTTTTAACAATACAGATCTTTTAGTGGAAAACTAGAATCAACAATGACGTACTGATAATTTCTACTGTATTTCTAGTTGGTGTGAGGTCAGGGATCTGAGGTAGCAGAGAAAGAAGGGAGGCAGTTTATAATCAGGGAATATATTTTTAAATGTCCCCTTGCATATAAGCCATTTAGATATGAGCAAGATCATCTTTAGCAGATTTATTAGTTTGTGGTCATTATTTTGGGAAATTCAAATTATAGTAAATTCCCACCCATGCTTATTATGTAGCAGAAATGGTGCATGTCATCAAGGACAGGAAGGGAATCTCAGGAACTAGGAAGGGTGATTGTATATAGTACCTTCTGAATGCATATTAATAAAATAAGTTTATCAAATGAAGCCTAGGGTTGGGAAGGACTTATATGTGGAAATTCTTTTTAGCATAGTATGGCTCAGAACTTAGACTATGAGTAAGACTAGCTCCATTTCCAGAGTCTAGTCCAAAATAAACATGTAGGATCCCTTAATCAGAAATCTATCAGTTTCACAATGGCAACAGCAGAACCTCATATGAAGTGTGTCATCCTTCTGGGCACAGGGCTCTTTGTGGCTACATGGATTGTATGCCTATAATGCTGGCCCCTACTATAAGTTAGGAATCTTCCAAGTAATCTGGTGAAAGGTATTGGCAGAGACTTATCCTTGCAGTGAAAAATGATTTGTTTGAAGATACTTGGGAACAGCTAGTGAAAAACATGAACACAAAAAAGAGGAAATTCTAAGTCAATATGAAAGACCATGTTCCCTTATTCCTTCCCAACGGGGAAGTTTGGAACTTGAAGGTGGAAGAGAGGAATAACGAACATGTAACATCTGAATATGTATGTTACCTACCTGTTGTTGATCTATTCAAATGACACGTAACTTTTATTGGGATTTCCTTCTGCTGATGAAACTAGACCAATTCTACTGCAACAGAAGCTTACCCTTTTTGCTGAGGATTTTGCTGAGGATTTTCAGGGGAAATCAAACAATGCAACTCTGGTCTGGGTGCACCATGGTTACCATAAGGGCAAGAAAAACATTCTCTCCACTAGGTTTCTTAAATGTTCATCCCCACTTCTTGACTTCGCCCACAGCTTCATGGGCATGCAACCCACGTAGCCACAAAGAGCCCTGTGCTCAGAAGAGCAATATACTTGATGTAAGGTTCTGCTGTTGCCATCCTGAAATGCATAGATTTCTGATTAAGGGATCCTGCATGTTTATTTTGGACTAGACTCTGCAAATGGTATAGCTAGTCTAACTCATAATCTAAGTTCTGAGCCATATTGTGCTTAGTCTTCAAAGTGTTCATAATCTGAACCACTTATACCTGTTTTTCAGTTCTTCCAAATACCTATTATCTGTTTTTATTTTCCAGATGATTATGATCCATTTCCTGACATGTTCTTTATTTTTATTTTTTTAACTAAAATGTTTTTAATGTAACTTCGGTCTGGGTGCACCAGGAGGGCAAGAACAATATTCTCTCCACTAGATTTCTCAAATGTTCATCCCCAACTTCTTGACTGAACACCCAACACAAAGAGGATCTCTTTTGCAGTTGAATATGGTACCCCTGACTACACAGTGGGTTGCTTCAGTAGCATCCATTCAACATATATTTATTCAGCATTACCAAATATCAGGGGCTATGAAGGATGTTATATACAAAATAATACACAAGGTAAGTATGGGGCTTACATTCTATTGATGGAGACAGACATAAAAAATTGTCACATGAGTAAATATACAATAAATATATAAATGCGACGATGAAAAAAGAGAAAAACTGCTATACACTAGAGTTGGTTACTTCCTTAATTGCATGGTTAAGGATGCCCCCTCTGTGGAAGAGATAGTTTAACTGAGACTTGAAGATGAGAAGGAACCAGCCAGGCAAAGAACTGGTATAGGTGTGGAGTAGAGTGGTCCAGGTGAAATGTGATAATCCTAAGGCCAGAAATCATTTTGGGGATCTGAGGATCTGAAAGAATCTTAAAATGGTCAACGCATTGCGAGTTAGGGATCAAGGCTAGAGAGGCAGGTAGGGTCCAGAACATACAGGCAGAAACAACAGGAAGTATGGGTGCTGAGTAATCAAAAGGATGGACTGAACTGGTTACTAAGCTATTGCTTCTCAGCTTCAAAGCTGCCCTCACACACTCATTTCTTCTGGATGCTGAGATGGAGACTCTATAAAACCACAGTTCTGCATTATCAGCTCCCAACCTGCTAAGCTCTGCTGAAGGAAGACACTGAAAGGATACTGGAAGGCTGGAGGCATAGGAAGAGACCTGCTCCTTCCTTTTTTGCTTCCAGTTCCTGTTGGCAATGTTCTAGCAAAGATGCTACTAATACACTTTGGCTGTGACAATATATTTCAGTTTGCAGTTTTCCTAATACTCCCAGGTTCAGCTTCATTTCCACCCCAAACCCACCCTGAAGCAGGAGCAACAGATGGCTGGAGAACCTTCCTTAGAGGTCTAACACATGGACTGTTTCCTCCAGGTGTCTCATAATCCTAAGCTCTTAATAATTTCAACCTTATCTCTGTATTTCCCCAAGACTTAAGGCAGGTAGCTTTTCCCTGCATTTAATACTTTTATGATACCTTATTGTTTTCTTTTTGACTTTTTGCATTCTCTAACATCAGTTGAAATTATTTGTATAAATTCTTTTTGTTAAAATAACTAGTGTGGTTTCTCTCTTTTGACTAGATCCCAGTTGATACAGGTGATGTTAGGAAATTGAGATAAAAGTGATTTTCAAGTTTCTACCTAAGTTGGGTATATGCCCAACTTACCTAATACAATTTTCGTGGGAAGACTTGAATAAGAAAACTTTGCTATATTACATAAACAAAAGTTTAGTTTTGGACATGTAAGGTGTGAAATGCCTTAAATGAGATATTTAAATGGAGATGCTGCAGAAGCAGTCAGATAGACAAATTTAGATCTCAGAGATATGGCTGGTACAAGTAGGTAAAACTATACAGGAGATGGAAAAAATAAAGCCCAGAAAAGTTCTGTGGCCTGGAAGCCAAGAGAAGAGTGTTTCAAGAAGAGGATGTGTGGTGCTGCATTAAAATAGACATATAAATCAATTGAGTCAAATTGAGAACACAGAAATAATCCCTCATATTTATGATCAACTGATCTTTAGCAAGGTCGCCAAAACAGTCAATAAAAAAGATTTTTTTTTTTAACAAATGGTGCAAGAACAACTGGATGCCTACATTTAAAAGAAAGTAGTTGGATCCCTGACTCACACCATATGCAATAATCAACTCAAAATGGATCAAACAACTAAATATAAGAGTTAAAAGTGTAAAAATCTTAGAAGGAAACATAGGAGTAAGTCTTTGGGATTTTAGATTAGGCAATGGTATCTTAAATACAATGCCAAAAGCACACACACACAAAGGAAAAATAATGAACTTCACAAATGAAAAAAACCTTTGCTTCAAAGGACATCATCCAGAAAGAGGAAATCAACCCAAAGACTTGAAGAATATATTTGCAAATTATGTATCTGATAAGGGACTTGTGTCTAGAATATACTCACTAATTAAAAAAAAAAACAAGTCAACCTTTTTTTAAAAAATGGGCAAAGGATCTAAATACACATTTTTCCAACGTAGATATAAAAATAACCTATACATACATGAAAAGATGCTCAACCTCATTAGTCATCAGAAAAATGCCAGTGAAAACCACAACCACATCACACCCACTAGGATGGCTGTAATTAAAAAAAAAACAGACATAACAAGTGTTAATGAGAATGTGGAGAAATTAGAACTTTTATTCATTGCTGATGGGAATGTAAGAATGGTTTAGTCACTTGGAAAAACAGTCTGGCAGTCCCTCAAAAGGTTAAACATAGAGTTAACACATGACCCAGCACTTCTATCCTAGGCATAGACTCAAAAGAAATGAAACATATGTGCACAAGACAATGTGTACATTAATGATCAGAGCAGCATTATTCATAATAGCTAAAAACTTGAAATAATCCAAATGCCCACCATGTGATTAATAGATGAGCAAAATATGGTAGAGCTATACAGCGGAATATTATTTGGCAATAAAAAAGGAATGGAATACTGATATGTGCTACAACATGGATAAACTTTGCAAACATACTATTTGAAAGAAGCCAGTCACGAAAGATCACATGCTACATAATTCCATTTATATGAAATATCCATAATAGATAAATCTCTAGAGACAAAAAGTAGATTACTGGTTTCCTAGGGCCGAAAGGAGGACTGGGGGGATTAGAGAGTGATGGCTAGTGGGTACAGGTTTCTTTTTGGGGTGATGGAATATTCTAAAACAGATTGTGTTAAAAAAAACTCATCACATTGTATACTTTAAACGAATTATTTGCATGGTACATAAATTATATCTCAATAAAGTTGTACAATAGATGAATATTCCTATAGTAAAAATTAAAAGATAAGATAGTGAAATGCACAAAATGCTACTAAATGGTGTTGTCAAATCAGGATAAAAATATTCAACATATTCGGTAACATGCAGGAGAGTGGTCATTTTGATAAGAGCTGGTAGAGTCAGCTTACTTGAAAAGTCTCTCAGAGTTTCCAGGCCATGAAGAGTGTTTATTGGAGATTATCAACATGAGTTCAAAATGAGATCAATCTGTGAACTAGAGCAGTCCCCAAATATTGATCTGGGTGAAAAAAATGACAAAAATAAGGAATTAGACTTGCCTAAGGTTTTACTATGTCCTCAGCAAGAAAGTAAAGGAGACATTTAAAACATTTAAAACATAAACATTTTGTAATTGGGCAAGGGATCATTGTTCTCTGGTACCTTACCTGTTCCTCCTGTAGATGAATCCAGGATTCAGTGATGCCTAATCCTTTAGTGTGAAGGATCCTCCAGGTGAGAGACGCCTTTATTCCCTCTGAAATGGTTCTTTTGTGTCTGCACCCAAATCTCATATTGTATTGTAGCTCCCATAATTTTCACATGCTGTGGGAGGAACCCAGTGGGAGATAATTGAATCAGGGGAAGTTTTGTGGTAATGAATAAGCTCTTGTAGTAATGAATAAGTCTCACGAGATTTGATGATTTTATAAGGGGTTTCCGTTTTCACTTGGCTCTCTCATTCTCTCTTGTCTGCCACCATATAAGATGTGCCTTTTGCCCTCCACCATGATTGTGAGGCCTCCCCAGCCACATGGAACTGTGAGTCCATTAAACCTATTTTTCCCTTATAAATTATCCATTTTTTGGGTATGTCTTTATCAGCAACATGAAAACAGACTGATATACCTTCTTTGGGTTTGGTGGGTGGGGATAGGGAGAGGTGGAGATAACCGGACTGAGACCTAGCATCTGGGTTCCAAGTGCATGCTTCCTTGCTGGCCCCAGATACTGAGCCAGCTTCTCCTGTGTTTAATTTCTTGCCTTCCTTTGTGTCTACTCAAAGTTTCATGGCATCAGATGAGTCGCTGCCCCAGTGTGGTCATATGAATTTCTTCTTGAACACTCAAATGCATAGGGCAATGAGAGACTGGAGGATCAGCAGGCTGACATCTGTTCTTTAAGAACGCTTTAGTATAAATAGTCAGACATAAATGTGCATGCTCATTTAAGCTATGCTCTAGGACATGGTTTCTCTAATGGTATTTTGTGAGATGTCGCTGGTGATTCTGCAAGAGAATGTGAATGAAAAAGTAAACCCTAATTAAAATTTTTTTCTCATAAGTTATTGGGATACAGGTGGTGTTTGGTTACATAAGTGCTTTGGTGGTGATTTGTGAGGTTTTGATGTGCCCATCACCCAAGCAGTATACATTACACCCATTTGTAGTCTTTTATCCCTTGACCCCTCCCACTCTCTCCTCCAAGTTCCCAAAATCCATTGTATCCTTTGCATCCTCATAGCTTAGTTATCAGTGAGAACATATGATGTTTGGCTTTCCATTCCTGAGTTACTACACTTAGAATAATAGTCTCCAGTCTCATCTGGGTCACTGCAAATGCCATTAATTCATTCCTTTTGATGGCTGAGCAGTGACCCAGATGAGACTGGAGACTATTATTCTAAGTGTAGTAACTCAGGAATGGAAAGCCAAACATCATATGTTCTCACTGATAACTAAGCTATGAGGATGCAAAGGATACAATGGATTTTGGGAACTTGGAGGAGAGAGTGGGAGG